>NC_034185.2:21852785-22087785 GCF_002021735.2 Oncorhynchus kisutch
AGATCAAGCTCAGGTAGGTAGTAGGCTCCGGTAAATCCTGGCTGATTGGCGGATCTGGAAGATTCAGGTTGACTAGCAGATCTGGAAGATTCTGGTTGACTGGCGGATCTAGCTGCTCTATGCAGACTGATCTCTGACTGCTCCATGCAGGCTGACAGCTCCTTACAGACTGGCAGCTCCTTGCAGACTGACAGCTCCTTGCAGACTGACAGCTCCTTGCAGACTGACAGTTCCCTGCAGACTGGCAGCTCCTTGCAGGCTGACAGCTCCTTGCAGACTGGCAGCTCCTTGCAGACTGGCAGCTCCTTGCAGACTGACAGCTCTGACTGCTCCATGCAGGCTGACAGCTCCTTGCAGACTGGCAGCTCCTTGCAGACTGACAGCTCCTTGCAGACTGACAGCTCCTTACAGACTGGCAGCTCCTTGCAGACTGACAGCTCCTTGCAGACTGGCAGCTCCTTGCAGACTGGCAGCTCCTTGCAGACTGGCAGCTCCTTGCAGACTGACAGCTCTGGCTGCTTCATGCAGACTGACAGCTCCTTACAGACTGGCAGCTCCTTGCAGACTGGCAGCTCCTTGCAGACTGACAGCTCCTTGCAGACTGACAGCTCCCTGCAGACTGGCAGCTCCTTGCAGACTGACAGCTCCTTGCAGACTGGCAGCTCCTTGCAGACTGGCAGCTCCTTGCAGACTGGCAGCTCCTTGCAGACTGACAGCTCTGGCTGCTTCATGCAGACTGACAGCTCTGACTGCTCCATGCAGGCTGACAGCTCCTTGCAGACTGGCAGCTCCTTGCAGACTGGCAGCTCCTTGCAGACTGACAGCTCTGGCTGCTTCATGCAGACTGACAGCTCCTTACAGACTGGCAGCTCCTTGCAGACTGGCAGCTCCTTGCAGACTGGCAGCTCCTTGCAGACTGACAGCTCCTTGCAGACTGACAGCTCCTTGCAGACTGACAGCTCTGGCTGCTTCATGCAGACTGACAGCTCCTTGCAGACTGGCAGCTCCTTGCAGACTGGCAGCTCCTTGCAGACTGGCAGCTCCTTGCAGACTGGCAGCTCCTTGCAGACTGACAGCTCCTTGCAGACTGGCAGCTCCTTGCAGACTGACAGCTCCTTGCAGACTGACAGCTCCTTGCAGACTGACAGCTCTGGCTGCTTCATGCAGACTGACAGCTCCTTGCAGACTGGCAGCTCCTTGCAGACTGGCAGCTCCTTGCAGACTGGCAGCTCCTTGCAGACTGGCAGCTCCTTGCAGACTGACAGCTCCTTGCAGACTGGCAGCTCCTTGCAGACTGGCAGCTCTGGCTGCTTCATGCAGACTGACAGCTCCTTGCAGACTGGCAGCTCCTTGCAGACTGGCAGTTCCCTGCAGACTGGCAGCTCCTTGCAGGCTGACAGCTCCTTGCAGACTGGCAGCTCCTTGCAGACTGGCAGCTCCTTGCAGACTGGCAGCTCCTTGCAGACTGGCAGCTCTTTGCAGACTGGCTGTGCTGAACAGTCGGGAGACTCCGACAGAGCAGGAGAGGCGAGGCGCACTGTAGGCCTGATGCGTGGTGCGGGCACTGGTGATACTGGAGCGAGGACACGCACAGGAAGCCTGGTGCGGGGAGCTGCTACCGGAGGACTGGTGTGTGGAGGTGGCACAGGATGTGCAAGGCTAAGGTTGTGCACAGGAGGCCTGGTGCGTGAGGCTGGCACCAACTTCACCAGCCGACTAACACGCACCTCAGGACGAGTATGGAGCGCTAACTCAGGTGCCATCAAATCACCGACACGATCCGTCGGACGAATATGATATCTATAGCACCAAGCTAGCAACTCCCTCATTACTCTCCACTCCACTTTCCCCATTAACTCCTTCACAGTCTCATCTTCGCTCACCTCTAACACCGGCTCTGGTTCTGGTCTCCTCCTTGGCTCCTCACGATAAACAAGGAGAGTTGGCTCAGGTCCATCTCCTGACTCAGCCACTCTCCCTCTAAGCCCCCCCCCCAATATATTTTTGGGGCTGCTTTTCGGGCTTCGCTCTGCGCCGCCGTGTCTTTCTTTTCTCCAACTCCATTCGCCTATAGCCTTCTTCGCACTGCTCCAGCGAATCCCATGCGGGCTCCTGCACTCTCTCTGGGTCGGCCGCCCACCTGTCGATTTCTTCCCACGTCGTATACTCCATAACGTCCTCCTTTCGCTTTTCCTGCGGTCGCTGCCTGTAACCACGCCGCTCGGTCCGTGTGTGGTGGGTGATTCTGTAACGGCGTTCTTCGTTTGTCGAAAGAGAGTCGGACCGAAATGCAGCGTGGTGGTTAATCATGATCTTTAATAAAGAAAACGGCGATACATGAAATAACTAAATAAATACGAAAACAACAAACGGAACGTGAAACCTATTACAGCCTATCTGGTGAACACTACACAGAGACAGGAACAATCACCCACGAAAGACAAAGCGAAACTCAGGCTACCTAAATACGGTTCCCAATCAGAGGCAACGAGAATCACCTGACAGCTGATTGAGAACCGCCTCAGGCAGCCAAGCCTATACAACACCCCTAATCAGCCGCGATCCCAAATACTACAAACCCCAATACGAAATACAACACGTAAACCCCTGTCACACCCTGGCCTGACCAAATATATAACGAAAACACAAAACACTAAGACCAAGGCGTGACAAAAACACAACAGTTCAAGACTTCAAGACTGAGTTTTTTTAAATAAAAAAATACATGCAGGCCTACTGTACACATCAGTGGCCTCAATCTGTTGCTCACAAGTGAAACCAGAACTTCATATCTTATGTCATAAAAACAGAATCATAGGTACACTAGATGGGGCCCTTTTCCTATAACAGCACATCTGCAGTCTATCTGTCTGTACTGACTGTGAATTGGAAGATATGGATTTGGAAGGTGCACTTCTGAGAGACAGGTTCCTGCTCTGTACAGAAGTGTAATTTCTGTACAAATGTGATAGCTCAAGGCAAGCTTATCTCACTTCTCTTTGAGCATTCCTTTTATTTAGGTAAAAAACATAATTCATATGCTTCTTATAGAAAAACCTAGGAAGTTCCAATTTAGCTGATTTAGCAAAGCTCTGCTGTATTTAAATCTCGTAAGCCTGAAGACAGCTCAAACCTGTAAGCTGTGTTTCCATGTGGGTCACACACTGCAAACACCATCAAAGTAAAGTCCTCACACTCTCTGTCACACTCTCCCTCACCCACTGAGTTCTCTCCCTCCTCTCACAGCCAGCCTCACTCTTTTGAGGAAGACTCAAGGAGTGCTTGCCTGTTTAAGTCATATTGCTTATTTGCACAAATGAGGGGTGAGTGGGGTGATATTGAACACAGTGCTGAGACCAGACATATATTCTGCTCAATTACCTTGCACAGCTGAGGAGACAACTGCGGTAATGGCCAGGAAAGCCTTCAGCTAATCTTCCCACTCCAAGCTTCAAAATCTGTCATCCTCCCAGCCAGAGCCATGGGGTAATATACAGCTCTGAGCTGGAGCTATCACACTATCGCTCCAAAACCCTTTCATTATCGGGAAGTAGGTTTTATGGTTGGTGAATGATCATATCAGAAATTCATGATTGTGCTCCTCTGTAAAGGAAATCCATATTTGCAGCAGAACTGGGTAATAGACAGCTATGGACCAAGCAAAGTTTAATGCTGATGGATTATCTATAGGCCAGAAGACAAGAGCTTGGGACTATTAAAAACAAAAATATTATGTTTTAAGTGAGAATAGGCATTGGTCTGAAGCAGAAAAATAAAGAAAATTCACAAACACCAGAATGCCTATTCCACCCATGCTGTACCAAGATTTTCCAGCACACAACTTTGACCTACTACTGTAGCTATGTTGGTATTGTACTTCAAACTATGTATAGGCAGGTTGCTTAGGATTCAAACCTTCTCAAACAGCCTAGTTGGCACGCCCTGATCATAGAGAGCCTTTTATTTCTCTATTTTGGTTAGGTCGGGGTGTGACTAGGAGGGTGTTCCTATCTAGGTTGTTTATTTCTATGTTGGCCTGGTATGGTTCCCAATCAGAGGCAGCTGTTTATCGTTGTCTCTGATTGGGGATCATATTTAGGCAGCATTTCCCCACTGTGTTTTGTGGGATCTTGTTTTTGTGTAGTTGCCTGTGAGCACTCCAGAACGTCACGCTTTAGTTATTCTTTATTGTTTCTGTGCGTTTCATTAAATATGGAACCCATATTGTGCTGCGCTTTGGTCTGAGTATGTTTACGACGATCGTAACAGAAGATCCCACCACAACAGGACCAAGCAGCCAGCCCAGGAGGAGAAGGTATCCTGGGCTTGGGAGGAGATCAATAAGGAGAAGATATCCTCGACTTGTGAGGAAATTATGGCAGGAGACGAAAGCCTTCGTTGGAAGCAGACGCAAGGAGAGAAGGGGGGGGGGGGCATAAGGGGTGGTCGGCGGAGCCGGGGAGTGAACCAGAGCCAGTCTGGGAGAAGATGGAGAAATTGGAGGAGAGTGAACGGAGAGAGTCAGAGACCGTCAGTGAGTTGATGGAGAAATTGGAGGAGAGAGAAATGAGAGAGTTGTTGTGTTGGTGTATGATGCACGACATTCGCCCTAAGGAGCGTGTTATCTGTTTGATGCCACCTGAGTCAGCTCTCCGTACTCGTCCTGAGTACTGGTACTCCTGAGTACTGGTACTGGTGTCAATGTAAATAGTCTGGGTGGCCATTTGATTAATTGTTCAGCATTCTTATGGCTTGGGAGTAGAAGCTGTTGGACCTACACTTGGCACTCCAATACCGATTGCTGTGCGGTAGCAGAGAGAACAGTCTATGACGTGGGTGAGGCTTTGACAATTCTTTGGGCCTTCCTCTGACACAGGTTAGTATATAGGTCCTGGATGGCAGGAAGATTGGCCCCAGTGATGTACTTGTCCGTACGCACTGCCCTTTGTAGCGCCTTACAGTCGGATGCCGAGCAGTTGCCATACCAGGCGGTGATGCAACCAACCAGCTGCACCATCGGATGCTCTTGATGGTACAGATGTAGAACTTTTTGAGGATCTGGGGGCCCATGACAAATCTTTTCAGTCTCCTGAGGGGGGGAAAGGTGTTGTCGTGCCCTCTTCACGACTGTCTTGATGTGTTTTGACCATGATAGTTTGTTGGTGATGTGGACACTCTCGACCCACTCCACTACAGCCCCGTCGGTGTGAATGGGGGTGTGTTCGGCCCTCCTTTTCCTGTAGTCAACGATCAGCTCCTTTGTCTTTCTCACATTGAGGGAGAGGTTATTGTCCAGGCACCACACTGCCAGGTCTCTGACCTCCTTCCTATAGGCTGTCTCATAGTTGTCGGTGATCAGCTCTACCACTGTTTGTCGTCAGCAAACTTAATGATGGTTCTGGAGTCGTGGTTGGCCACGCAGTCGTGGGTGAACAGGGAGTACTTGAGGGGACTAAGCATGCTCCCCTGAGGGGCCCCCATCCCAAGTAATGTCCCCCGGCCAAATAGTGTCCTCCTCTACGTCACAATGGGATTCGATAAACTACTAGCGTCCTTTGCTATATAAACGCTGTGATTAGAATTGATGATGATTAGAATTTTGGAGATCCTTACGGTCTAAATGATTTCATTTCATCATCGGTATGCAAACAAGACTGATTTTTGCAACAATTTCAGTGTTTAAAAATGTTATGTTTAGCTAATAAAATGAAAACATTAACTACCTTGTTAACATTACAACATTTAATCCATGTCTTAAACATTGCTATGTTTCGAAAATGGCAAAGAAAGCATGTAATCTGCTTGGCCCCCTTTTTTTAACTAGGCAAGTCAGTTAAGAACAAATTCTTATTTAAAATGACAGCCTACCCTGGAACAGTGGGTTAACTGCGTTGTTCAGGGGTAGAATGACAGATTTGTCAGCTCGGGGATTTGAACAAGCAACCTTTTGGTTACTGCCCAATGCTCTAACCACTAGGCTACCTCCCAACCCAACGTTGGAGTTAGTTATCTTACAGATGACGAGGTCAGCTAATTTCCAAATCAAATCAAATCAAGTGTATTTATATAGCCCTTCGTACATCAGCTGATATCTCAAAGTGCTGTACATAAACCCAGCCTAAAACCCCAAACAGCAAGCAATGCAGGTGTTGGGGGGCTAGGGTCAGTTTGTTATATCTGGAGTACTTCTCCTGTCCTATCTGGTGTCCTGTGTGAATTTAAGTATGCTCTCTCTAATTATCTCTTTCTTTCTCTCTCTCGGAGGACCTGAGCCCTAGGACCATACCTCAGGACTACATGACATGATGACTCCTTGCTGTCCCCAGTCCACCTGGCCGTGCTGCTGCTCCAGTTTCAACTGTTCTGCCTGTGATTATTATTATTTGACCATGCTGGTCATTTATGAACATTTGAACATCTTGGCCATGTTCTGTTATAATCTCCACCCGGCACAGCCAGAAGAGGACTGGCCACCCCACATAGCCTGGTTCCTCTCTAGGTTTCTTCCTAGGTTTTGGCCTTTCTAGGGAGTTTTTCCGAGCCACCGTGCTTCTACACCTGCATTGCTTGCTGTTTGGGGTTTTAGGCTGGGTTTCTGTACAGCACTTTGAGATATCAGCTGATGTACGAAGGGCTATATAAATACATTTGATTTTATTTGATATCTCCTGGGGGGCAGGTCGGAGGTAGCCTCACTAGTCTCGTCCTTGATTGGTATCATACAAAACAAAAGTCTATTTTTGGTTCCAAGCACCCTTTTTAATGGGTTACAAAAGGGAATTTAGTGTTAAGCACATTCTCTTCCTTTACTGACTTCAATGGGTTTTTTCTCCAATGGGTTTTTTCTTCTGGATTTCGTGAAGGGTCCGATGAGGTCCAACCCTAACATTTAGATACAGGTAAAGTGTTTTTTACCTGTATCTGTGTCATACAGTATGCAGATTTTCATATTTGTAAGGATACTGACACACACACACATTCTGCTGTTGTCAAATAAAGAAACCATTACAAAACAAAATTTGAATTGAGACACTTACCGATCATGTGCCATGGTGAAACAACTTTGATCGGCTTCAACTCCGACGCCACAGTCTTCGCCTTCTCAAACTTCTGTCAGGCTAGACAGGGTACTGACCTTGAAGCAAAAAGCGACAAATTGAAATATTGTGTGCTCTCTGATATGACATTCATTGAAATCATAGAATTTCAGATATAATAGAATGTGATTGATAAACAAAGGTTATTTCACTTGCCCAGCTGTCCACCTCCTTGACAATTCCCTGTCAGAAGAAGCGCAGTTTGATTTTGACAATCATGCGCTTCACTCCGAAATGGCCAGCATGCATCTCGGTCAGCATGGCCTCCTTCTCCTCATTAGTAAAAATCACTCTGCTGTGTGGCTGGCCATCCTTCCCCTGTAGGTAGATATGATTACCTAACAAGTTGGAAGAGAAGAGTTGGAGAAATAATCAAGTAAAGCTCCGCCTTATCTCAGCTCACTGGTCACGATGGCAACACCCATCCGTAGCACGCGCTCCAGCAGGTGTATCTCACTGATCATCCCTAAAGCCAACACCTCATTTGGCCGCCTTTCGTTCCAGTACTCTGCTGCCTGTGACTGGAACGAATTGCAAAAATCGCTGAAGTTGGAGACTTTTATCTCCCTCACCAACTTCAAACATCAGCTATCTGAGCGGCTAACCGATCGCTGCAGCTGTACATAGTCTATTGGTAAATAGCCCACCCTTTCTCACCTACCTCATCCCCATACTGTTTTTATTTATTTACTTTTCTGCTCTTTTGCACACCAATATCTCTACCTGTACATGACCATCTGATCATTCATCACTCCAGTGTTAATCTGCAAAATTGTAATTATTTGCCTACCTCCTCATGCCTTTTGCACACATTGTATATAGACTCCCCCTTTGGTTTCTACTGTGTTATTGACTTGTTAATTGTTTACTCCATGTGTAACTCTTTGTTGTCTGCTCACACTGCTATGCTTTATCTTGGCCAGGTCGCAGTTGCAAATGAGAACTTGTTCTCAACTAGCCTACCTGGTTAAATAAAGGTGGAAAAAAAAAAAAAAATCTAAGTAAACTTGCACTGCTTACTTTCTCTTTCTGTTTCTCTTTCCATCTCTCTCTCTGCCTGTCTTCCACTCTCTTTCCACCTCTCTCTCTTTCATCCTTTCTTTCTCCCTTTCTCCCGGGCGGTAGTCATTTAGGCAGGTTACATTCACTTTCTTGGGTACAGGGATTATAGTGGTCTGCTTGAAACATGTAGGTATTACAGACTCGGTCACGGATAGGTTGAAAATGTCAGTGAAGACACTTGCCAGTTGGTCTGCGCATGCTCTGAGTACATGTCCTGGTAATCCGTCTGGCCCAGCGGCCTTGTGAATGTTGACCTGTTTAAAGGTCTTGCTTACATCGGCTATGGAGAGTGTGATCACACAGTCACCTGGAACAGCTGGTGCTCTCATGCATGCTTCAGTGTTGCTTGCCTCGAAAGAGAGCATAAAAGGCATTTAGCTTGTCTAGTAGGCTCGTGTCCCTGGGCAGCTCGCGGCTGTGTTTTCTTTTGTAGTCCGTAATAGTTTGCAAGTCCTGCCACATCCGACGAGCATCAGAGCCGGTGTAGTGGGATTCAATCTTAGTCCTGTATTGAGGCTTCACCTGTTTGATGGTTTGTCTGAGAGCATAGCGGGATTTCTTATAAGCATCCGGATCAGAGTCCCGCTCCTTGAAAGCGGCAGCTCTAGCCTTTAGCTCGGTGCAGATGTTGCCTGTAATCCATGGCTTCTGGTTGGGATATGTCCGTACAGTCACTATGGGGACGATGTCGTTGATGCACTTATTGATGAAGCTGGTGACTGAGGTTGTATTCTCCTCAAAGCCATTGGATGAATCCAGGAACGTATTCCAGTCTGTGCTAGCAAAACAGTCCTGTAGCGTAGCATCTGCGTCATCTGACTACTTCCGTATTGAGTGAGTCACTGGTACTTCCGGCTTAGTTTTTTGCTTGTAGGCAGGAATCAGGAGCATATAATTATGGTCAGATTTGCTAAATATAGTGTGAGTTTTGTATTTGTCTCTGTGTGTGGAGAAAAGGTGCTCTAGAGTTTTCCCCCTCTGGTTGTACATGTGATATGCAGGTAGAAATTAAGGAAAAATGGATTTAAGTTTGTCTGCATTAAAATCCCCGGCCACTAAGTGCGCCGCTTCTGCATGAGCATTTTCTTGTTTACTTATGGCCTCATACAGCTCATTGAGTGTCACCTTAGTGCCAGTGGCAGCATCGGTTTGTGGTTGTAAATAGATGGCTATGAAAAATACAGATTAAATCTCTCTTGGTAGATTGTGTGGTCTACAGTTTATCATGCGGTACTCTACCTCAGGCGAGCAATACCTCAAGACTTCCTTAATATTAGGCATCACGCACAAGCTGTTAGTGACAAATAGACACACACCCCCACCCCTTGTCTTACCAGGCCTGGTTGTTCTGTCCTGCCGATGCACGGAAAACCCAGCCAAATGTATATTATCCATGTTGTCTTTCAGCCACGACTCGATGACACAAGAGATATTACAGTTTTTAATGTTAGTAGGTTATGCTCAAATGGAGAACATCCTGTTTATTTTCCAGTGATTGCACATTGGCCAATAGAGGCAGGTTACCCACTCAACAATGAATTCTAGCAAAGCACCTCGACCTCTGCCCCTGTATTTCTGTCTTTTCTTCACGCGAATGACTGGGACTTGGGACTGGTCTCGGAGAAGCAGTATATCCTTCGCGTCAGAATCATTCAAGTAAAAATCTTAATCCAGTTTGAGGTAATCACTGTTCTGAATTCCAGAAGCTCTTTTCGTTCATAAGACACAGTAGCAGCAACGTTATGTACAAAATAAGTTACAAACAATGAGAAAAGACACACAAAATAGCACAGTTGGTTAGGAGCCCGTGAAACGGCAGCCATCCCCTCTGGCGTCATTGTTTTGAAACATGTAATTGAAAATAAATAATCATAATAACATCCTTTTTTTGTCAGTAGGTGCCCAACATACCATAACATGTGGTGTGTTGGATACAGTAGCTCAGATAGATAGAGCCCGCCTACATTCCTGTCTACGTTCCTGATTTCTTAACTGTTAGCTTACCTCTGTAAATGCATTATTGACATAAGCTCAGAACCACTTGTGTTTCCTGTTTTATCAATTGCTGTGCTGATCAATGGACAATTCATTACCTCTGTCAAAATAATATGTAGTTTAAAGTAGTGTTTGTACTTGTATTTATTTTGCAGTAAAAATGCAACAATAATACACATTTACAATAGGCCTATATCTAAAAATACATACAGATATATTATATACCGGTATACATCATTTTAATAGCAGGACACTGTAAAGTACATTATCCATCTGAAAAGTATGAATTAGGCTGTTTGAGAAGGTTTGAATCCTAAGCAACCTGCTTACACATAGTTTGAAGTACAATACCAACATAGCTAGTACAGTAGGTCGATGTTGTTTGCTGGAAAACCTTGATAGAGCATGGGTGGTATAGGCATTGTTGTGCTCATGTGAATTTCCTTTATTTTTCAGCTTCAGACCAATGCCTACATCTCACTTAAAACATCATTTTTTGGGCTGTTCTTATGCACGACACAACACGAGTGCCTGGATACAACCCTTAGCCGTGGTATATTGGCCATATGCCACAAACCCCCAGGGTACCTTATTTGCAATTATTGTATAAACTGGTTACCAATGTAATTAGAGCAGTAAAAATACAAGTATTTTTTATACCCGAGGTATATGGTCTGATATACACCGGCTTTCAGCCAATCAGCATTCAGGGCTCAAACCACCCAGTTTATAATACAGCATAACATAGCAATAAAAGTTAAGCAAAAGTGAACAATAATGACAAATGGTAGGAAAAATAATGTAGTTGTTAGTATTTATTTAACAGCTGATTTTCCAGAGCGCAGCGAAAAACCAGGAACCCAATTTAAGACAATATGGAGTAAATCATCCAGAAGGCGAGGTCAGTACAGACCAAGGCGCAGCGTTGTACGCGTACATTCTTCTTTAATATAAGAATGAACACAGAACAAAACTAACAAAATAACAAAACGAACTGTGAAGCTATACAAATTAGTGCTGACAGGCAACTACACATAGACAAGAACTCACAAACACAAAAAGGAAAATGGCTACCTAAATATGTTCCCCAATGAGAGACAACGCTAAACAGCTGCCTCTGATTGAGAACCATATCAGGCCTACCATAAACTAGACCTACATACCCTAGACTTACAAAAACCCTAGACAATACAAAACCCCTAGCGTACCCACCCTCGTCCTACCCTGACCTAACCAAAATATAAAGAAAACAGAGATATCTAAGGTCAGAACATGACATCACTCTTAAGAGAATAGAGCAAGTTCCTGGAAAATGCACAAATAATTGACATATACCCATGAACTATTTACATGAAAATGCACCTTAATGTTGACTGAAGAAAGACCGAGTACAACATGACCTGTAAACAAAAGTGAGTTATCACTGAGTATAAAATTCACAACCAAATGTACATTCATCAGATATAGTCAACTTTGTAAATACAATTCAGGGATGGCCACAATTGCTCTTGACAAGCTATAGGTCTGCAGTGCATTCGGAAAGTATTCAGACTCCTTCCCTTTTTCAACATTTTCTTACTTTACATCCTTATTCTAAAATCATCATCATTCTACAATGATGCTTCGCGTTCCTAGGAAACTATGCAGTATTTTGTTTTTTTACCTGTTATTTCTTACATTGGTACCCCAGGTAATCTTAGGTTTCATTACATACAGTCGGGAGGAATTACTGAATATAAGAGCAATGTCAACTCACCATCATTACGACCAGGAATACGACTTTCCCGAAACGGATCCTGTGTTTTGCCCACCACCCAGGACAATGGATCAGATCCCAGCCAGCGAGCCTAAACAACATCTCCGTAAAAGGGGCAAACGAAGCGGTCTTCTGGTCAGGCTCCGGAGACGGGCACATCGCGCACCACTCCCTAGCATACTACTCGCCAATGTCCAGTCTCTTGACAACAAGGTTGATGAAATCCGAGCAAGGGTAGCATTCCAGAGAGACATCAGAGACTGTAACGTTCTTTGCTTCACGGAAACATGGCTCACTCGAGAGACGCTATCGGAGTTGGTGCAGCCAGCTGGTTTCTTCACGCATCGCGCCGACAGAAGCAAGCATCTTTCTGGTAAGAAGAGGGGCAGGGGGGTGTGTGCCTTATGATTAACGTGTGCTCATAACAACATACAGGAACTCAAGTCCTTCTCTTCACCTGACTTAGAATTCCTCACAATCAAATGTCGACAGCATTATCTACCAAGAAAATGATCTTCGATTATAATCACAGCCATATATATTCCCCCCCAAGCAGACACATCGATGGCCCTGAACAAACTTTATTTGACTCTATGCAAACTGGAAACCACATATCCTGAGGCTGCATTCATTGTAGCTGGGGATTTTATCAAGGCTAATCTGAAAACAAGACTCCCGCTGTTCATTGACTACAGCTCAGCATTTAACACCATAGTACCCTCCAAACTCGTCATCAAGCTCGAGACCTTGGGTCTCGACCCCGCCCTGTGCAACTGGGTACTGGACTTTCTGACGGGCCGCCCCCAGGTGGTGAGAGTAGGTAACAACATCTCCACCCCGCAAGGGTGCGTTCTGAGCCCTCTCCTGTACTCCCTGTTCACCCACAACTGCGTGGCCATGCACGCCTCCAACTCAATCTTCAAGTTTGCGGACGACACTACAGTGGTAGGCTTGATTACCAACAACGACGAGACGGCCTACAGGGAGGAGGTGAGGGCCCTCGGAGTGTGGTATCAGGAGAATAAACTCACACTCAACATCAACAACACAAAGGAGATGATCGTGGACTTCAGGAAACAGCCGAGGGAGCAACCCCCTGTCCACATCGACGGGACAGTAGTGGAGAGGGTTGTAAGTTTTAAGTTCCTCGGAGTACACATCACGGACAAACTGAATTGGTCCACCCACACAGACAGCGTTGTGAAGAAGGCGCAGCAGCGCCTCTTCAACCTCAGGAGGCTGAAGAAATTCAGCTTGTCACCAAAAGCACTCACAAACTTTTACGGATGCACAATCGAGAGCATCCTGTCGGGCTGTATCACCGCCTGGTACGGCAACTGCTCCGCCCACAACCGTAAGGCTCTCCAGAGGGTAGTGAGGTCTGCACAATGCATCACCGGGGGCAAACTACCTGCCCTCCAGGACACCTACACCACCCGATGTCACAGGAAGGCCATAAAGATCATCAAGGACAACAAAAACCCGAGCCACTGTCTGTTCACCCCGCTATCATCCAGAAGGCGAGGTCAGTACAGGTGCATCAAAGCAGGGACTGAGAGACTGAAAAACAGCTTCTATCTCAAGGCCATCAGACTGTTAAAAAGCCACCACTAACATTGAGTAGCTGCTGCCAACATACTGACTCAGCTCCAGACACTTTAATAATGGAAATTGATGTAAAAAAATGTATCACTAGTCACTTTAAACAATGCCACTTAATATAATGTTTACATACCCTACATTACTCATCTCATATGTATATACTGTACTCTCTCCATCTACTGCATCTTGCTATCTTTATGTAATACATGTATCACTAGCCACTTTAAACTATGCCACTTTGTTTACATACCTTACATTACTCATCTCATATGTATGTACTGTACTCGATACCATCTACTGCATCTTGCCTATGCCGTTCTGTACCATCACTCATTCATATATCTTTATGTACATACAGTGCCTTGCGAATGTATTCGGCCCCCTTGAACTTTGCGACCTTTTGCCACATTTCAGGCTTCAAACATAAAGATATAAAACTGTATTTTTTTGTGAAGAATCAACAACAAATGGGACACAATCATGAAGTGGAACGACATTTATTGGATATTTCAAACTTTTTTAACAAATCAAAAACTGAAAGATTGGGCGTGCAAAATTATTCAGCCCCTTTACTTTCAGTGCAGCAAACTCTCTCCAGAAGTTCAGTGAGGATCTCTGAATGATCCAATGTTGACCTAAATGACTAATGATGATAAATACAGTCCACCTGTGTGTAATCAAGTCTCCGTATAAATGCACCTGCATTGTGATAGTCTCAGAGGTCCGTTAAAAGCGCAGAGAGCATCATGAAGAACAAGGAACACACCAGGCAGGTCCGAGATACTGTTGTGAAGAAGTTTAAAGCCGGATTTGGATACAAAAAGATTTCCCAAGCTTTAAACATCCCAAGGAGCACTGTGCAAGCGATAATATTGAAATGGAAGGAGTTATCAGACCACTGCAAATCTACCAAGACCTGGCCGTCCCACTAAACTTTCAGCTCATACAAGGAGAAGACTGATCAGAGATGCAGCCAAGAGGCCCATGATCACTCTGGATGAACTGCAGAGATCTACAGCTGAGGTGGGAGACTCCATAGGACAACAATCAGTCGTATATTGCACAAATCTGGCCTTTATGGAAGAGTGGCAAGAAGAAAGCAATTTCTTAAAGATATCCATAAAAAGTGTTGTTTAAAGTTTGCCACAAGCCACCTGGGAGACACACCAAACATGTGGAAGAAGGTGCTCTGGTCAGATGAAGCCAAAATTGAACTTTTTGGCAACAATGCAAAACGTTATGTTTGGCGTAAAAGCAACACAGCTCATCACCCTGAACACACCATCCCCACTGTCAAACATGGTGGTGGCAGCATCATAGTTTGGGCCTGCTTTTCTTCAGCAGGGACAGGGAAGATGGTTAAAATTGATGGGAAGATGGATGGAGCCAAATATAGGACCATTCTGGAAGAAAACCTGATGGAGTCTGCAAAAGACCTGAGACTGGGACGGAGATTTGTCTTCCAACAAGACAATGATCCAAAACATAAAGCAAAATCTACAATGGAATGGTTCAAAAATAAACATATCCAGGTGTTAGAATGGCCAAGTCAAAGTCCAAAAATTTCAGTCTCTCGATGTGCAAAACTGATAGAGACATACCCCAAGCGACTTACAGCTGTAATCGCAGCAAAAGGTGGTGCTACAAAGTATTAACTTAAGGGGGCTGAATAATTTTGCACGCCCAATTTTTCAGTTTTGATTTGTTAAAAAAGTTTGAAATTTCAATAAATGTCGTTCCACTTCATGATTGTGTCCCACTTGTTGTTGATTCTTCACAAAAAAATACAGTTTTATATCTTTATGTTTGAAGCCTGAAATGTGGCAAAAGGTCGCAAAGTTCAAGGGGGCCGAATACTTTCGCAAGGCACTGTATTCTTTATCCCTTTACACTTGTGTGTATAAGGTAGTAGTTGTGGAATTGTTAGGTTAGATTACTCGTTGGTTACTACTGCATTGTCAGAACGAGAAGCACAAGCATTTCGCTACACTCGCTTTAACATCTGCTAACCATGTGTATGTGACAAATATAATTTGATTTGATTTGACAAAGCAAAAATGAACTGAAATATCACATTTACATAAGTATTCAGACCCTTTACTCAGTACTTTGTTGAAGCACCTTTGGCAGCGATTACAGCCTTGCTTCTTATTGGGTATGACTCTGCAAGCTTGGCAGACCTGTATTTGGGGAGTTTCTCCCATTCTTCTCTACAGATCCTCTCAAGCTCTGTCAGGTAGGATGGGGAGCGTCGCTGCACAGCTATTTTCAGGTCTCTACAGAGATGTTCGATCAGGTTCAAGTCCGGACTCTGGATGGGCCACTTGTCCCGAATCCACTCCTGTGTTGTCTTGGCTGTGTGCTTAGGCTCATTGTCCTGTTGGAAGGTGAACCTTCGCCCCAGTCTGAGGTCCTGAGCGCTCTGGAGCAGGTTTTCATCAAGGATCTCTCTGTACTTTGCACCGTTCATCTTCCCCTCGATCCTGACTAGTCTCCCGGTCCCTGCCGCTGAAAAACATCCCCATAGCATGATGCTGCCACCACCATGCTTCATCGTAGGGATGGTGCCAGGTTTTCTCCAGACGTGACGCTTGGTATTCAGGCGAAAGTGTTCAATCTTGGTTTCATCAGACCAGAGAATCTTGTTTCTCATGGTCTGAGAGTCCTTTAGTTGCCTTTTTTGTAAACTCCAAGCAGCCTTTTACTGAGGAGTGGCTTCCTTCTGGCCTCTCTACCATAAAGGCCTGATAGGTGGAGTGCTGCAGAGATGGTTGTCCTTCTGGAAGGTTCTTCCATCTCCACAGAGGAATTCTGGAGCTCTGTCAGAGTGACCATCGGGATCTTGGTCACCTCCCTGACCAGGGCCCTTCTCCCCCGATTGCTCAGTTTGGACGGAAGATTCTTGGTGGTTCCAAACTTCTTCCACTTAAGAATGATGGATCCCACTGTGTTCTTGGGGACCTTCAATGCTGCAGACATTTTTCGCTACCCTTCCCCAGATCTGTGCCTCGACAAAATCCTGTCTCTGAACTCGACAGACAATTCCTTCGACCTCATGGCTTGGTTTTTGCACTGACACACACTATCGACTTTGGGGCCTTATATAGACAGGTGTGTGCCTTTACAAATCATGTCCAATCAATTGCATTTACCACTGGTGGATTCCAAACAAGTTGTCGAAACATCTCTATGAGCTCAATTTCCAGTCTCATAGGCCTGAATACTAATGTGAGTAAGATATTTACATTTTTTGTTTTTTTATTTGAAAAAAAAAGAACAAAGTTTTTGCTTTGTCATTATGGAGTATTGTGTGTAGATTGATGAGGAAATGTTTTTATTTAATCCATTTTAGAATAAGGCTATAACGTAACAAAATATGGAAAAGGTGAAGGAGTCTGAATACTTTCCACATTCACTGTATGCAGGCTTTTTTGTTCAACCTCAGTTCTACAACATCTGATTCTACTATTCATGGTCTTGATGAACAGCTGAGGTCTTGATGAACAGCTGAGGTCTTGATGAACAGCTGAGTAGTAGAATCAGGTGTGGTAGCACCAGCGGAGATCTTGGTGGGACAAAGTAAAAAAACATTGTTTTTGATGCATGCCAGCAAAGCCACTACACAATTCAACACTAAACAATACATTACTTGTGCTATTACAGTGACAAACAATGCCCACAATCTATTAGGACCTACATAAAGCTGTCCCAACAGCAGAGCTTTCTTTTCAGCACCATGGAGTGAATCCTTTCCACCGCTACACCTGGCTATCAACGGAGCCTTGTCTGGCAGCGAAACAGTTCATTCAGCTGACTTGCTTTAACACATGTGGTTTCTACTGACAATTGAGATGTATAAACTATGGCATAAAGGAACGATGAGTGGATAAGAGGCAATCTGTAATTTCTATTATGACATTAATATGACTATTCATATGTCTGTAATATGACTATTCATTCAGCACTTTTGAAATGTACATGGACAGAATTCAGAACATGGGCCGTTCTTACAGCATTCTCTCTGTACACTAAATCAGAACTATAGAATGACTAAAGAGGGCATATAAGTAGACAATGGAAGCTCTTACAATATTCGATGATGACATTTATCTAAAACAGACTATTTGCTACATGTGCACCACCAAGTCAGAACAGTAGGCTAAGTTATGAGGGGGAAAGGTACCAAATTGTTAGGGTGAGGCACATTGGCAATTATCAGCTTACTACACAACATACACTTAGTATTACTTTCTTAGCTACAGTACACATATCTCCAAGGCATATTACATCATTTATGCAGCAGCATACAAGACATTCTTAGACTCACCTTGTCGTGCTCACTTGAACAGGAAGGTGGCGCGGCGGTCCTTATTGTGGACAAATTTTGTCATCAAAGTCTGGCATTCTCTGTATTTATGGTGCTTTCAAGACGACTGTGAATTCTGAAAAAAACAAGGTTGAATCATGAAGTCAGTGATCTTCAGGTCAGAGCTCCAGAAAGAGGCCAGAGTTTCCGCCTAGGAATTCTGAGTTGGATGACCATTCAAAACGCATCTTCCCAGTCAGATCTAGTTTTTTCAGAGTTCTCAGTTGTCTTGAACTCACTGAAGTCTGAGTTTTCCCATTTCCCAGTTCCCAGTTGTTTTGAAAGAGGCAGAAGTCATGCTGGATTGACAGCATGGCCAATGAATGCAACCTTTTCTGGCCCATGGTGTTGCACGTGAATGTTTATCCTTTTAAGCTTCGGAAAGATACCCTTAATCCCAGACTTGGACCACACATCCTCTCCACTGAATATTTATTAATTTATTTTATTGAACCGTTATTTAACTAGTTAAGAACAAATTCTTATTTACAATGACGGCCTACCAAAAGGCAAAAGGCCTCCTGCCGGGATGGAGGCTGGGATTAAAAATAACAAAATAAAATATAAATATAGGACAAAACACACATCAAGACAAGAGAGACAACACAACACTACATAAAGAGAGACCTAAGACAACAACGTAGCAAGGCAACAACACATGACAACACAGCATGATAGCAACACAACATGACAACAACATGGTAGCAACACAACATGGTAGCAGCACAAAACATGGTACAAACATTATTGGACACAGACAACAACACAACGGGCAAGAAGATAGAGAAAACAATACATCACGCAAAGCAGCCACAACTGTCTGTAAGAGTGTCCATGATTGAGTCTTTGAATGAAGAGATTGAGGTAAAACTGTCCAGTTTCAGTTTTTGTTGCACCTCGTTCCAGTCGCTAGCTGCAGCGAACTGAAAAAAAGAGCAACCCAGGGATGTGTGTGCTTTCGGGACCTTTAACAGAATGTGACTGGCAGAACGGGTGTTGTATGTGGAGGATAAGGGCTGCAGTAGATATAGCAGGCTAGTGAATAGCAGGCTAGTGATTGCTTTGCAATGCTTGCAGTTAGCTACGGATTCCTTCCCAACCACTCATTGTTAAAAATGCAATTTCCAACTTGTTATGTTATTTCTAATGGCCGATGGGCCGATACGTTCTATCTATAATCTTTCAACTGTTCTGCCTTATTATTATTCGACCATGCTGGTCATTTATGAACATTTGAACATCTTGGCCATGTTCTGTTATAATCTCCACCCGGCACAGCCAGAAGAGGACTGGCCACCCCACATAGCCTGGTTCCTCTCTAGGTTTCTTCCTAGGTATTGGCCTTTCTAGGGAGTTTTTCCTAGCCACCGTGCTTCTACACCTGCATTGCTTGCTGTTTGGGGTTTTAGGCTGGGTTTCTGTACAGCACTTTGAGATATCAGCTGATGTACGAAGGGCTATATAAATAAATTTGATTTGATTTGATTTGATAATTTCTCTTCATATGACAAGGATTGAAAAAGGATTTGCCAGTATATTGTAAACTTAATTCATGAAGATGACTGCTTGTCTAGATTGCTAGCCAAGATTTTGAATGTATGATGTTGACATGATCAGTCCAATCAAAGCTGCGGTATATATGACATGATTTGATGTAATTTTATCTGTGACCAATGACCTTGAGCCTTCTTGGATGGGCACTTCTAGTGTAAATCTATGGCAGCACCCATGGGGCTTGACCTTTCTAGCTCTCCCATGTAGATTTTGCTGTGACGTAGTGTCCCCATGAGTGAAACAACACTGAGCCAATCATGGCGCAACTAGAGAACATTACAGTAAGAATATTTAGAAGATAAATACACAACGTAGAGTACGAGATGCATGAGAGCATCAGCTGTTCCGGACGACTGTGTGATCACGCTCTACGTAGCCAATTAAACAGGTCAACATTCATAAGGCCACAGGGCCAGACGGTTTACCAGGATGTGTACTCCGAGCATGCTCTAACCAACTGGCAAGTGTCTTCACTGACATTTTCAACCTGTCCCTGACCGAGTCTGTAATACCAACATGTTTCAAGCAGACCACCATAATCCCTGAGCCCAAGAAAACCAAGGTAACCTGCCTAAGTGACTACCGACTAAATTAGTCACGTAGCTAACTAAGTTAGCAAGCATGTAATTGTATTTTGACTGTGCACAGCATGGCACACAATTGAAGCAAGTAGAAAATCTGCCCTGGGGCACACCGGGCTATGGTCCTTCACATCATCCGTCATCATCAGTCTTGCCCATGTACATGTTGTCACAAACACAGCATAAGATGCAAATCAAATGTTTTGGTGTTGCTTGTGATCACGCCTTTAACACTGTCTGTTTCGACACCTAGGGTGTTTTTAGTTGGGGTTGTTGCACTGAGCACAATTGTCACAGGGTTAGTTTCCATCTCTCAGGGGAGTAAGGAGGGTTTGTTTAGAATCGGTGCTGAGGCTGGCTCAGACTAGTCTGCTGCGAAGATTGGGGCCCCATTTGTAAACGAATAAGGGGAGCTTCTTGAATTCCTGGCTGAGTGCCGCATCTGAGGTGAGCATACGCCAGTGCTTCATCGCTATGTTTCTAATCATAAAGGCTTTGGGGGTGAATGTAGTCATGCAAGTAACAGATAACTCCTTAGAAGTTTTCAACAACAATAAAAAAAAAAATAGTATATCCTGGCGAGGTTTAGAGAGCACAATTTGGTATGCTTCTTCCACACACTGGGTGGAGTAACCCCTGTCCAGAAAATATTGTTTTATGTTGACATCTTTATCAATAAAGTCCTCTGTCGAATAACACACGTCTGAGCCTATAGAACTGGCTCTTGGGCAACCCTATTTTTAGGGCACCAGGATGAGCGCTACTTGCTAGGAGAAAAGTGTTTCTGTTAGTCTCTTTCTGATATAGAGTGGTGAGAAGTTCCCCATTAGCAACATCTATCCACATGTCCAAGAAATGGATTCGCTTATTTATGGTCATTCAATAGAGAACTTCAGGTCAGTGTTCATACTGTTCAAAAAGGTTGTGAATTCATGGAGTTCTTGTTCAGGGCCAATACACACACAGGGAATATAAATATATACCTGAACCATTAGAGAATTTTGGAGAAGTAAGGGTTCCTGGTCTCATCACAGATAAACTGCTCAAAATAGAATATACATAAATTGCATTCGGAAAGTTTTCAGACTCCTTCCCTTTTTCCACATTTTGTTACAGCCTTATTCTAAAATAGATTAAATAAGGAATGCTCCTCATTAATCTACAAACAATAACCCATAATGACAAAGTCAAAACAGGTTTATAGACATTTTTGCCAATACAAAAATTATAAAAAAGAATACCTTATTTACATAAGTATTGAGACCCTTTGCTATGAGACTTGAAATTGAGCTCGGGTGCATCTTGTTAACATTGATCATCCTTGAGATGTTTCTAAATCTTGATTGGAGTACACCTGTGGTAAATTCAATTGATTGGACATGATTTGGAAAGATACATGCCTGTCTATATAAGGTCCCACATTTGACAGTGCATGTCAGAGCAAAAACCAAGCCATGAAGTCGAAGGAATTGTCCGTAGAGCTCCGAGACAGGATTGTGTCGAGGCACAGATCTGGGAAAGAGTGCCTAAACATTTCTGCAGCATTGAAGGTCCCCAAGAACACAGTGGCCTCCATCATTCTTAAGTGGAATAAGTTTGGAACCACCTAGACTCTTCCTAGAGCAATCTGGGAAGAAGGGCCTTGATAAGAGAGGTGACCAAGATCCCGATGATCACTCTGACAGAGCTCCAGAGTTCCTCTGTGGAGATGGGAGAACCTTCCAGAAGGACAACAATCTCTGCAGCACTCCACCAATCAGGCCTTTATGGAAGAGTGCCCAGATCGAAGCCACTCCTCAGTAAAAGGCACATGACAGCCCACTTGGAGTTTGCCAAGAGTCACCTAAAGGACAATCAGACCATGAGAAACAAGATTATTTGAGACTGAACTCTTTTTCAGTGGATTGAGGGAAAGATGAAAAGGGAAAAGTACAGAGAGATCCTTAATGAAAACCTGCTCCAGAGCGCTCCGGACCTCAGACTGGGGCGAAAGACAATGACCCTATGCACACAGTCAAGACAATGGTTGGAGTGGTTTCGGGACAAATCTCTGAATGTCTTTGAGTGGACTAGCCGGAGCCCGGACTTGAACCTGATCAAACATCTCTGTAGAGACCTGAAAATAGCTGTGCAGCGATGCTCCCCATCAAACCTGACAGAGCTTGAGAGGATCTGCAGAGAAAAATGGGAGAACCTTGCCAAATACAGGTGTGCCAAGCTTGTAGCATTATACCTAAGAAGAAGCAAGGCTGTGAGTAAAGGGTCTGAATGCCTATGTAAATGTCATATTTCAGTTTTTTGTTAATTATGAATTATATATATTTTTCTTAAAAAACTGTTATTACTTTGTAATTATGGGGTATTGTGTGTAGAGGGGAAAAAACTATTGAATCAATTTTAGAAAAAGGATATAATGTAACAAAATGTGTGTTTGAACACAGGCATAATGGGCTTTTGTGTATCATTGGAGTAAATAGATTTGCCAAATATACCTACAGTTGAAGTCGGAAGTTTACATACACTTCGGTTGGAATCATAAAGAAAAAATTCAACCACTCCACAAATTTCTGGTTAATAAACTATAGTTTTGGCAAGTCGGTTAGGACATCTACTTTGTGCAAGACACAAGTCATTTTTCCAAAAATGGTTTACAACCAGATTATTTCACTTAAAACTCACTGTGTCACAATTCCAGTGGGTCAGAAGTTTATATACACTAAGTTGACTGTGCCTTTAAACAGCTTGGGAAATTCCAGAAAATGATGTCATGGCTTTAGAAGCTTCTGATAGGTTAATTGGCATAATTGGAGTCAATTGAAAGTGTACCTGTGGATGTATTTCAAGGCCATACCTTCAAACTCAGTGTCTCTTTGCTTGACATCATGGGAAAATCAAAAGAAATCAGTGAAGACCTCAGAAAAAGATTGTAGACCTCCACAAGTCTGGTTCATCCTTGGGAGAAATTTCCAAATGTCTGAAGGTACCACGTTCATCTGTACAAACAATAGTACGCAAGTATAAACACCATGGGACCATGCAGCCGTCAAGGAAGGAGACGCGTTCTCTCTCCTAGAGATGAACGTACTTTGGTGCGAAAAGTGCAAATCAATCCCAGAACAACAGCAAAGGACCTTGTGAAGATGCTGGAGGAAACAGGTACAAAAGTGTCTACATCCACAGTAAAACGAGTCCTAAATCGACATAACCTGAAAGGCCGCTCAGCAAGGAAGAAGCCACTGCTCCAGAACCTCCATAAAAAAAGCCAGACTACGGTACATGGGGACAAGGATCATACTTTTTGGAGAAATGTCCTCTGGTCTGATGAAACAAAAATAGAGCTGTTTGGCAATAATGGCCACTATTATGTTTGGAGGAAAAAGGGGAGGCTTGCAAGCCGAAGAACACCATCCCAACCGTGAAACACGGGGGTGTGCAGCATCATGTTGTGGGGGTGCCTTGCTGCAGGAGGGACTGGTGCACTTCACAAAATAAATGGCATCATGAAGAAAGAAAAATATGTGGATATATTGAAGCAACATCTCAATATATCAGTCAGGAAGTTAAAGCTTGGTCGCAAATGGATCTACCAAATGGACAATGACCCAAAGCATACTTCCAAAGTTAAGCAAAATGGCTTCAGGACAACAAAGTCAAGGTATTAGAGTGGCCATCACAAAGCCCTGACCTCAATCCTATAGAAGATTTGTGGGCAGAACTGAAAAAGCGTGTGCGAGCAAGGAGGCCTACAACCCTGACTCAATTACACCAGCTCTGTCAGGGGGAATGGGCCAAAATTCACCCAACTTATTGTGGGAAGCTTGTGGAAGGCTTCTCAAAATGTTTGACCCAAGTTAAACAATTTAAAGGCAATGCTACCAAATACTCATTGAGTGTATGTAAACTTCTGACCCACTGGGAATGTGCTGAATGAAATAAAAGCTGAAATAAATCATTCTCTCTACAATTATTCTGAGATTTCACATTCTTAAAATAAAGTGCTGATCCTATCTGACCTAAAACAGGGAATTTGTACTTTTCTAGGATTAAATGTCACGAAAAACTGAGTTTAAATGTATTTGGCTACGTGTATGTAAACTTCTGACTTCAACCGTAAGTTAGATTTTTTTAAAGCTAAAAATATCGGTCTTTAGTTCAAAAGAGTTAGTTTCATATGTGGAGACAAAATAGAGGCGTTTATTTAAGGTGGACACCTGATGTGTGATAAATACCTTATCAGATTAATTACAGCATCCTAGCCGGTTGGCGGGTACGGGGCCTGTTCCTGGGAGCGTGGTTTCCTCTTGCCCCTCCTCATCTTCCTGTGCCCCGTCTGCTATTTGATCGCTGGTGTCCGAGGTCTTGGTGGTAATAGCCGCTCTGATTGGGATCTGAGTCACTTGGGAAGTCACTGTCCGATTGGTGGTGGGGATGGCTTCCCTCTGTTGGTTTATGTTGTTTTGTGGGGTCCTCAAATGTCTACTTGTAGACTGGTAATCAGTTGTGTCCCTCTTGTAAGTTGATTGACCAAAAGCTCAGCGATATTAAAATAAATTAGCATCTGACTCAAATACTTTTTTTTGTTTCACCATGGCATTTAAAAAAATACTGGTTTAACTGAGTCAGGGTTGTAAGGCCTCCTTGCTCGCACACGCTTTTTCAGGTCTACCCCCAGATTTTCTATGGGATGGAGGTCAGGGCTTTGTGATGGCCACTCCAATACCTTGACTTTGTTGTCCTGAAGCCATTTTGCTTAACTTTGGAATTATGCTTGGGGTCATTGTCCATTTGGAAGATCCATTTGCGACCAAGCTTTAACTTCCTGACTGATGTCTTGAGATGTTGCGTCAATATATCCACATCATTTTCCGTCCTCATGAAGCCATCTATTTTGTGAAGTGCACCAGTCCCTCCTGCAGCAAAGCACCCTCACAACATGATGCTGCCACCCCCGTGCTTCACGGTTGGGATTGTGCTCTCCGGCTTGCAAGCCTCCCCTTTTTCCTCCAAACATAACGATGGTCATTATGGCCAAACAGCTCTACTTTTGTTTCATCAGGCCAGAGGACATTTCTCCAAAAAGTACGATCCTTGTCCCCATGTACCGTAGTCTGGCTTTTTTTATGTAGGTTCTGGAGCAGTGGCTTCTTCCTTGCTGAGCCTGCCTTTCAGGTTATGTCGATATAGGACTCGTTTTACTGTGGCTATAGATACTTTTGTAACTGTTTCCTCCAGCATCTTCACAAGGTCCTTTGCTGTTGTTCTGGGATTGATTTGCACTTTTCGCACCAAAGTACGTTCATCTCTAGGAGAGAGAATGCGTCTCCTTCCTGAGCGGTATGAGGGCTGCGTGGTCCCATGATGTTTATACTTGCGTACAATTGTTTGTACAGATGAATGTGGCACCTTCAGGTATTTGGAAATTGCTCCGAAGGATGAACCAGACTTGTGGAGGTCTACCATTTTGTTTCTGAGGTCTTGGCTGATTTCTTTTGATTTTCCCATGATGTCAAGCAAAGAGACACTGAGTTTGAAGGTATGGCCTTGAAATACATCCACAGGTACACCTCTAATTGACTCAAATGATGTCAATTAACCTATCAGAAGCTTCTAAAGCCATGACATAATTTTCTGGAATTTTCCAAGCTGTTTGAAGGCACAGCCAACTTGGTGTATGTAATCTTCTGACCCACTGGAATGGTGACACAGTGAATTATTTTTTGGAAACAATTTTGGGAAAAATGACTTGTGTCCTATACAAAGTAGATGTCCTAACCGACTTGCCAAAACTATAGTTTGTTAACAAGAAATTTGTAGAGTGGTTGAAAAATGAATTTTAATGACTCCAACCTAAGTGTATGTAAACTTCCGACTTCAACTGTATATACTGTATTCTATACCATCTATTGCATCTTGCCTATGTCGCTTGGTCATCACTAATCCATATATTTATATGTATATATTCTTATTCCATCCCTTTACTTAGATTTATGTGTATTAGGTAGTTGTTGTGGAATTGTTAGATTACTTGTTAGATATTACTGCACTGTTGGAACTAGACGCACAAGCATTTCGCTACACTTGCATTAACATCTGTTAACCATGTGTATGTGACGAATTAGATTTGATTTGATTTAATTTGAACCAACTTGACAGAGCTTGAAGAATTTTGAAAATAATAACTTGCAAATGTTGTATAATCCAGGTGTGCAAAGCTCCTAGAGACTCACCCAGAAAGACTCACAGCTGTAATCACTGCCAAAGGTGATTTTACAAAGTAATGACTCAGGGGTGTGAATTGTCATGGAAATGAGATTTTTCTGTATTTCATTTTCAATAAATTAGCACAAAAAAAAGTTCATAAAAAATAAAATTTGAATTCGGGCTGTAACACATCAAAATGTGGAATAAGTAAAGGGTGTGAATACTTTCTGAAGGACCTGTAAGTGGTAGCAAAAATGGAAAAACAGATTACATTTCATTAAAGTAGTTTCCTTATCACATAGATGAGGATTAGGAAGAGGCTGCGTTGATGGGCAGGCCAAAATGAGAAAGTGTAGCTGCATGGTATGGATTGTACAGAGTTAGGAGCATCCATGCAGATATGGTTAATGAGGTGTTTAAATATCCCTCTGTGATTCCACAATCAGTGGTCTACAGAGAGAATCCCCAGATAACAGCATAATTGAAAATATAATTTTGGAATGCAGCATAAGAGCCAATCTTGAATATTGTTTAATTTAAAAACCATTTTTACATGGTGTTTCCTTTCCTGGCCATTTGACTGAACCCCCCCTTTCCTTTACAAAGTTGCATTTTATTCTGTTCCAGTTTCTTGAAGTCCTCTGTTATCAGCACTCAGAGATCCTGGTTTATCTGTGCTTCAAGAGTCCCAATGGAGCATTTCAAAGGCACTTTGGGATTTTCCTGCAACTAATGTGCTGACTATAGGCCTCTCTCTTTCTGGTTGATGAGGGGACCGATTGCTCACACTTCTCCCTCTCCTCTCCCCTCAGGTACTCTGGAAGGACATACTGTCACTGCATACGTTTAGATAAGGAGGGGTTCTAAGACATACTAAAGAATGTATTACTTTACAGCTACGTATTCAGTATTACTGTAATCGTGACACAGGCATCCTCCTTGGGTGTGATGTGAAATAGCTGTTTTGAGACTTTCTCTGAGGGAATTGTTGTGGTGTACTTTGACTAATGACCCAGTAAGAGAAGTGATGTGTTCCGTAGGATCGAAGTCATTCTCTAGTCTCCTTCCAATCTAATGTTGACATTAAGGACCTATATGCTCTAATGATAATGATCTCCTCACAAATACAATTACCTCATATCTATCTGCCCCAGGGAGAAATGTTCAGTACGCCTATATTGTGTTGATGTTAAGTGAACCAAAACAGTTATCTATTGTTGGTAATTCAAAAAGATTTCACAATGGAAAGGCAATTTGGCTAAGACATTTACCATGGATTTCAATGTAATGGATTTATCGTAAAGAAGAGGCCAACATCACAGTGGAAGAGTTTCATAAAAACATTTAAATGTACTTTGCATTGTACATGCAAATGGCAGTTGCTATTGCTCTTCACTTGCCAAATATCACAATTCATGGACTTTACAGAATCTGGACAGGCAGTAACATTTTGTGCAAATAAAATTATTCAAACAAAAACTGGTATTAATCTTTTTATAACATGTAAATATATATCAACCATACCCGATGCACTGTCACACAGACAATTCATTTTGTTTACCATACAGCAAAATAGTGGTTGGGAGGTATTCCATTATTATGGTATCAGATGTCTTTGACCCCTAGTTTTAGCAATTTACCATCAACTATTCACCTGTTATTAATATGACTGATAAATCCATATAAAACATTTAAACATAAATGCTTTTATAAATAGTCAGTATATTTTTTCCAATTCATATAAACACTCCATCTTCTCAAAAATACTTTGCTGCTTCCATAAGCGCATGTTCATGAGAAAAATACAGATCTCTAAACATTAAATCAGTGCCCAATGTCCAACCAGTCTTACAAATAAACAGAAAAATAATACAAACAGAAAAGACTGACAAAACATGCACCGTTTGAAATTAGAGTGATTCCCCATTAAGGGCTCTGCACCTCCATATTATCTATTAAGGTGTCTTTGTTCAAGAACTGCAGGTTACGGATGGACCTACACACCCTTAGGTAACTGTCACTCACAGACTGGTTGGCCTGGTTGGCCCGATTCTCGTTATGAAAGGCCTCTCTCTGGAGTTCTACAGACTCCATGCTGTTGCTGGTGTCTGGAAGTGGGTAGTCACTGAGGCTCTGATCATTGAGGAGGTGGTCCTGTGTGGGGACCTGTTCAATCGATCCTTCATCGGACCATCCGTGACCATTGGGCAAGGGCTCCAGGTCTCCGTTGGGAGGCTTCTTCTCAATGTAAGTTTGTCCAGGCAGACTCTCGTCCTTGCTTTGCTCCTCCAGGTCCTGGTAGAGGGTCTTCCTCCTGGTCTCAAAGTACTTGACGATGCAGTAGGTGATGGAGCCCACAGTGTTGACCACAACACCGGCAACAAACAGGCTGGTGGGCTCCACGTCGCTGAAGGCCACCATGCCCACTGTGATGGTGGCGATGCTCTTCACCACTCCCACAAAGCTGGTGGTGACGGCCGAGTTGATGTAGGTGCATTGCAGCGTAGTGAAGTTCATGGCACAGCCGATGACTATGCAGAGGGAGAAGATGCCTGAGATGAAGGGGTTACTCCAGCCCGTGTAGCTCCACATGTTGATGGAGTCCATGCTGACAATGGAGCAGATTAAGAGAACTGGGGAGGCCATGATGGCGATGGAGTACTGGGCCGTGAGGGGGCCATATTCACTGTCTGTGCTGGTCTTCTGGATCAAGACCAGGTAGGAGGCGTGGATGATCACAGCCAGGACGCCCGTCACGTAGCCAAACGTGTCACCGGTCACGTCACCAGATCCTGAGTAAACACAGACACAGGGGTGAGAACAGTAAAAAAAAAAAAGTGATTACATTCGTTTTTGGGGGGTGAAACCTATTGTAAGGTATCCTGATGCTCTGAACATTATTAAAAAGTAGTGTGGAGCCACATCTTTAACACACATTCTATCCATATGGATAGGATGTGCGTTAAATGTGTGGTCTAAAGGGGACAGAGCATGATGCTGAACTTTCCTCACCGTAGAGGCAACATTGAGAGCTGTTGCATCTGGATACTTTACCAAAGGGACGTTTCTAGAAAAAACGGTGGTAATCTCTTGTTTTTTTTGTTTTATTTTTACACTAACCCCATTCGTATATTTGTAATATTATTAACTCTAGGATAGATTATTGCTGTTATGCAGTTTGATCATCAAAACTTACTGCGTAGTATGCACCCTATGCATAGGCTATTTAGAATCAATTATGATGTTTCGTTTCTACTTTACTTTACTGTGTAAGTATAAGTTAATGTTATTTGAATAAGTGTAATTTTACCAGCTAAAGCTGCTCCTCCAGTAGTGATGAGCACCGCCGTTATGACCCCCACTGACGGGATACCATTCTTCAGAACGCACACGCCGATGCCTAGGGTGACCAACGGTAGACACCGTTTAAAAACGACATACATGGGTAGACTCAGTCCTCTGAGAGACCATAGTGTTAGAGTGGACTGTAATGTGGACAGAATACAAACACCTCCGAAGACTTTGGCTAGTTGAAGACTGAACGGAGGTATGTCTACTTTGCCCAGTCTCCTCAGTATCTCCAGTGTAATCGCTGCCAGCGTGCTGGTGAGGCACTGGATGAGAGTGAGGTAGTTGAAGTTATAAGTCGTGATGAGAAATTTTAGTAAAATGTTCAACGATCCCGAGAAAAATCCATGAGCAACAGCGACTGAGATACCAAGTAAACGACCTTTACAAACTTCCATGCTTGCTTTGAATTTCCCTTTACGCAAGAGCAAGAAAATGAAAATATTGGTGAGTCTTTATTGAGCACTCACTCAGTCCCTTGGAATAAAGTGGTGTACACAGTGTACAGTCTTCCTCCTTGAACGCACAGATGTTTAAATGTTTTAATTGCAAGCAGGACCTACAAGCAGGACCTTAAAAGCAAATAGAGGCTGGTCCCAAAACGTTGAAGAGAAAAAAAGCTTGGGTATGCTGACGCGTCTGTTTAAATTTGCAGCCAGACAGCATGCGTTTTTCATCAATTAAATTACCTCATGTTGGAGAAGTTCTTGCTTTCTTTATTTTGCTGTTGGATACAGCAGAGAGAGACCAGAGACTGCCGGAAGAGCTGTTTGGAAAGAACTAAACTACAGTGCGACGTGCATATGGATAAGCCCACCAGTACTGCATATCCCCTCTAGCACCAGAGAGCTGCATGAGCGCAACACTTAATTAAGCGCTGAATTTGCCTTGTGGAATAACACTTTTGCCACAACAACGGTTACTTTTTGCTCACAATAAAGGGGTAATTGTCACGCCTTGGCCATAGTATTTTGTGTTTTCTTTCTTTCTTTATTTGGTCAGGCCAGGGTGTGACATGGGTTTATTTTGTGGTGTGTTTTTGTATTGGGGTTTTAGTAGGTATTGGGATTGTGGTTGAGTAGGGTTGTCTAGCATAGTCTATGGCGGCCTGAGGCGGTTCTCAATCAGAATCAGGTGATTATCGTTGTCTCTGATCGGGAACCATATTTAGGTAGCCTGGGTTTCACTGTGTGTTTGTGGGTGATTGTCCCTGTCTCAGTGTGTTTGTATTCACCAGATAGGCTGTATAGGTTTTCACGTTCCGGTTTTTGCCGTGTTTATTCATTTATTAAACATGTATCGAACTAACCACGTTGCATTTTGGTCCGACTCTCCTTCGACGGAAGAACGCTGTTAGTCATTCCATGAAACCGGGACGATTTGAGTCACTCTTACTTTTGTATGTATATTTTAAGTTTTGGGTCATAAAGCTTTTTTAAATTAAATGTATATATATATTTTGTATTGTTTTATTTAACCTTTATTTAACTAGGCAAGTCAGTTAAGGACAAATTCTTATTTACAAAGACTACATGACCAAAAGTATGTGGACACCTGCTCATCAAACACCTCATACCAAAATCATGGGTATTTATGGATATAACAGCCTATTATATACAAGTTATAACAGCCTCCACACCTCTGGGACGGCTTTCCACTAGATGTTGGAACATTGCTGCGGGGACTTTCTTCCATTCAGCAACGAGCATTAGTGAGGTCGGGCACTGATGTTGGGCGATTAGACCTGGCTCGCAGTCAGACTTCCAATTCATTCCAAAGGTGTTTGATGGGGTTGAGGTCAGGGCTCTGTGCAGGCCAGTCAAGTTCTTCCAGACCAATCTCAACAAATCATTTCTGTATGGACCTCACTTTGCACAGGAGCATTTTCATGCTGAAACGGGAAAGGGCCTTCCACAAACTGTTGCCACAAAGTTGGAATCACAGAGTCATCTAGAATGTCATTGTATGCTGTAATGTTAAGATTTCCCTTCACTGGACTAAGGTGCCTAGCCCAAACCATAAAAATGGCCACAGCCCATTATTTATCCTCCAAACTTTACAGTTGGCTCTATGCATTGGTGCAGGTAGCGTTCTCCTGGCATCCGCTGAACCCAGATTCGTCTGTCGGACTGCCAGATGGTGAAGCGTGATTCATCACTCCAGAGAATGAGTTTCCACTGTTCCAGAGTTCAATGGCGACAAGCTTTACACCCAGTGTGCATTTTTGATCTTAGGCTTGTGTGCGGCTGTTCGGCCAGGGAAACCCATTTCATGAAGCTCCCGACGAACAGTTCTTGTGCTGACGTTTCTTCCAGAGGCAGTTTGGAACTCGGCAGTGAGTGTTGCAATCAAGGAAAGACGATTTTTATGCGCTACGTGTTTCAGCACTCGCCGATTCCGTTCTGTGATCTTGTGTGGCCCACCACTTCAAGGCTGAGCCATTGTTGCTCCTAGACTTTTCCACTTCACAATAACAGCACTTACAGTTGACCGGGACAGCTCTAGCAGGGCATAAATTAGATGAACTGACTTGTTGGGAAGGTGGCATCCTATGACAGTGCCATGTTGAAAGTCACTGAACTCTTCAGTAAGTTCATTCTAATGCCAATATTTTTCTATAAAGATTGCATGGCTGTGTGCTCAATTTTATACACCTGTCAGCAACGGGTGTGGCTGAAATAGCCGAAACCACTCATTTGAAGGGATGTCAACATACATTAACTGACAGAAAGCATTTTGTCATAGATTTTGCCGTAGATGTAAACATCTATTTGTGCTTTTTTGTTGAGGATTTAAAAAAAATAAATGTATGATTATTGATTAAAATCACAATATTAAGTTGCATACTTCAGTCTATCCCCCCATTGCGTCAACCAATATCCCCCATTGTCTCCTGCTCTTCCTAATCCTCCGATTTCCACCTTCGCCGACAAGCTCCTCGTCCTTGGGGTCGTCCCCCTGGTTGTGTGGGGTACTGTCACGTCTGCTCCTGTTCCTCCCCTCCGGCATACGATGTCGCCAGAGTACTAACCACTGGTCCTGGGATTCATCCTTACGCACACCTGACACTCATCATTATGCGCACCTGTGAATCATTATGATTCACAGGTGATTTTAATCAATCATTATGATTCACACCTGGACTCCATTACCTTAATAATTTCCTCCCCTTTATATGTCACTCTCCCATGTTCACTCACCAGTTGGTATGGTTCTTGTGTATCGACGTACTGCCTTATGTTAGTTTCGTGTTCTTGGTTTTGTTGTTTTATTAAAACGATGCACCTGCTTCCGACTCACTGCCCCATCATTACACCCATAAAAATAGTGAACTTATCCTTGTGTCATCAACTGGAAGTGACATCATACAAGTCTTCGGAACAATGTGGTGCAAAGACAAGCACGTCATGCATTTTTTTATATATATATATTTATAAATGTATTTTTATTGTTAGATTGGCGTCCTCATGCTCAACAACTCAACTCTGTTACATGAAATAAAGAGAAATCTATTACCTTTTATTGCTAAAATATAAGCCAATTCTTAATTTCATGCATGCCATGTCGTCTCCTGTTCTTCACCACACGAGGAGCACATTTTGAGGCAAAAAACTCAACCCAACCACACTCAACCCCAATACTTGTTTGACCATAACAGGGTTGTAAGACTGTGACATGGTTGAGTTTGTCGCTTTGTTTGTGAAGTTTTCCAATTAATTATTGTCTATGTTTATTCTTATAACCATATGCATATGTTGACTGTAATGTTATAGGTTGACTTTGGGCAAAAACACAAAAAATAATGGCTTTAAACTGTATAACTGATCAATGCACCATCATACCAGGTCATTTAATGCAAAAAAATATATTTAAAATGGATGAATAAGATATTTGAATACAGGAGTGCTATTTCTTACCGATCTCTACACCTTCTGTCCAAAAACAAATCCTGTGAAATGAAGTCAACACATACAGGAGGAGTTACTGGCTACAGTAGCTACAGTGGCTAGCTTAGCTAATGAACTAGCTACGCATAACCAAAATGACACATTGATGAACCACCAAAGGCACACTCCATTTCTGTTTGAAAGAGGCGGAGTTGGACAATTTTTCGTGCCCAAAGGTGACCTTAAGGAATATATACCAGTAGAGGCTGCTGAAGGGAAGACGGCTCATAATAATGGCTGGAACAAGGTAAATGAAATGTCATCAAACACATGGAAACCATGTGTTTGATGTATTTGATACCATTCCACTCATTGATACCATTTGATACCATTCCACACATTACCACGGGCCTGTCCTCACCAGTTAAGGTGCCACCAACTTCCTGTGAAATATACAGCAGTCCATAGGCCATGTGTATAAGTGTATTAGAGTGAAGTCACTGGAGCATTCTATTCTTGTCAATCAACATTTCTGCGTAGATCTTCACAGTCTAAATCTTTATATGTGGATATGCCATCTGATATATTGTGATGTCATCTGCATGTGCTCAACACAGAAGCAACTCAACTGCAAGTGCTTCAACGCACAGCATTTCAGTTTCAGCAAGAAGGTGCCAACTGTTGCGCCACAGCCATGCAATGGGGCGACAGGTAGCCTATAGCGGTTAAGAGCATTGGGCCAGTAACAGAAAGGTCGCTGGTTCGAATCCCCAAGCCACTAGGTAAAAAATCAGTCTATGTGCCCTTGAGCAAGTCACATAACCTTAACTGCTCCTGTAAGTCCCTCTGGTTAAAAGAGTGTCTGCTAAATTATGTAAATGTGGGGAAGGGGATGTCCAGGGCTGTGGTGTATGCTCAGATACAGTGAAGACCTACACTGAGTGTACAAAACATTTGGAACACCTTCCTACATTAAATTAGTTTCACTTCTTTTTTCCCTCAGAACAGCCTCAATTCGTCAGTTCGAATGGATTCTACAAGGTGTCGAAAGCGTTCCACAGGGATGCTGGCCCGTGTTGAATCCAATGCTTCCCACAGTTCTGTCTAGTTGGCTGGCTGTTCTTTGGGTGGTGGACCATTCTTGATACACACGGGAAACTGTTGAGCATGAAAAACCAAGCAGTGTTGCAGTTCTTGACACACTCAAACCGGTGTGCATGGCACCTACTACCATACCCCATTCAAAGGCACTTAAATCTTTTGTCTTTGTCTGCCGTTCCATGATAAACGGGGAGCCGGGCACATGGACCCAGTTCATTTTCCTTAAGAAACAAAACTTTGAGGAGAATCCTCAATTCCTCACTATGTTATCTCAACCACAGATTCATTCTGACCACGCCAATTTAGCTTCCAGTGTGGAAAATCAACATTAGGGCAGATAATTAAAATACAATAGGCATACAAAATATATTAACAACCATTTTAATTAGAATGTTTCATGAAGATATCTCATTTTGAGCCAAGAAAGGCTAATTCTATTATTCCCTTAGTTTTCCCATATCGACAAGGAGGAATTACTGTAAGAGTGATAAGAATGCATCCAGTGTTATTGCCATTAGGTAATTTAGTCCATAGCTCTAAGCAAATCTTGATAAGACATGAACAACAAAAACGAACATAAACATTAACATAAAAGTAGGCCTATAGGCGACAGAATAAAGTGGTGAAAGACAATGAATTGCAAAATAAAGCAATTGCAAAGACTGTAAATAACAAATTTAAAGAGAGTTATAGCAAATGTGTGCCTATATCAGTTCTGTGCCATGCCTGACAGCTTTGCAGTGACTCTGCTTCATGTAAGACCTTCAAAGAGCGAGTGAGTGCCCATAGAGTCTGAGTGCAGTCACTTTTATTATGATAATTACTCACAGAAAAAAAATGGCTGCAGAGAACATTTGGATCAGGCCTCAGCATTGTAACTCTTATGCATTAAGCACCACAAAGCTGGGATCGCTGAGGGCTAAATTAGGGATCTCTCCACTAAACTGTTCCTCTAGGGATCACAGAACCTTCTGTCAGATTCATGACATTTACTTTCATATCCTAAGAATGAGTATTTGGCGCATCCTAAGTATTCGGGATATGTGACAAATAAAGTTTGATTTGAACATTGTAATGCAATGGACAGTCTAACAAAGATAATTGATAGAGTCCAGACCTGTGTGTTGAGCTAAGGAGGAATCCCTGCTTTCCCATCTGTATTCAGGCTCAGTTGTGTGTGGGGGCTCTTAATAGCAGCACTATGAAAGCTGCAGTGAAGCTTTGGCAAACCCACCGCCGTCCTAAAAGTCCTCCATTCCTTGTGGCAGGCCAATTATGAGCTCTCTGCGGTGCACTGGGCGGAGGGGCAACCAGGCATGGAGGTGTATAGATTTTGACCTAGGAGCAGTCCACCACCTGTGAACACACAGACAGACTGCACTCATCAAAAGGAGATTCCATGTGATCTGAGGGATGGAGATGATGACCTCATGTGATTTCATATGATGAGAAATTAAGTTTTGTTGGGATTCGAACTGGTGTCAGACAGAGGACTATGATGTCACTTAATAATGTTTTTATATCTTGCGTTACTCATCTCATATGTATATAGTGTTTCTATACTATTCTACTGTATCTTAGTCCGTTCCGCTCTGACATCACTCATCCATATGTTTATAGTCTTAATTAATTCCTAATTAGATTTGTGTGTATTGGGAATATGTTGTGTAATTTGTTAGATATTACTTTTTAGATATTACTGCACTGTCAGAGCTAGAAGCACAAGCATTTCGCTACACTCACAATAACATCCGCTAATCATGTGTATGTGACCAATACAATTTTATTTTATTTGATATATTAGGATCCATGTGAGTTTTGTATGGTCACATTCATACAATAGGTGGGATTTGTGTAATTTCGGTACACAGTTGTACTGTGTTCCTATAATAGCATTGGATGTTTTATAGTGTCTTAGTGTTGGGGCAAATATTTTTGATCATCAGACTTGCACACAGTACAACTGTATTATTTTACATGCTGTGGGTAGAGTGTCTGGGTGGAGATTGAAAGAAAATTGACAATTCAAGCAGTCATTGCTTTTAAAGCACCTTCAAAAAGGCCTCAACGTGCCTTTTCAACAATGTGGAGATAAATATGTCTTTGAGCCTTCGTGGGGTTTATTATTAGGTTGAACTCTACCAGACGTACAGCATGTCATGGTTGTCAAGTGAATTACATACTGTCCACTTTCATCTAGTCTTCATAAAGACATGGACAATGCTATCCAATAGCATGCATGGCAAATTGATCTAGGCTTTTTAGCTCCAAAGACAAAAAAACTCCATGGCATGGCAGTCAAAAGTCTTCACATACAACAAATGATATATTGGCCTATCTATCCACATACATTTGAATAAAGGCTAAGATGATTTATCTTTTATGAACAATGAAGTATGGAGGGTCATAAAAATAAACATGGACCTACAGTATATTATTCATCCAGTATGATTTAGCCTGGAAGAAATACGTCTCCATTGAGCTCCACAGTTCATTTCCTCTCCTGTGCATCTCAGTGAGAGGGTGATTCACTATTCCTGAGTACTACAGAGAGGAGACTTTCTCGCTGCCAAGCAGCCTGTGACACTTCCATTGAAGGAAAAAGTGGCCTCCATGAATTATTTTACTGTAAAACATCAAGTGAAAGCCACATAGAGGCCAGCGCTGCAGCAGTCTGGAGGGTTAACTTAGGAAGAGGAGGAGGAGGGTAGGAAGAGGAATGACCCCTGAGGGGTATACCTATCCCCAGTCCTTGCTGGATGGCCGAGAGCGGAGAGATCCAATCCCAAATGTCAACTTTCTCCAAAATTGTAATTAGGAATTCTGAATACTGCGCTTGCAGCTGAAGTGTGAGAGCCTCTTTGTGGATTTCCTCTGAATGTTAGAATAGCTGTCATATTCTCCCCCTCTGTGATGTATTACCCCAGCCTGGCCTCAAAGCAGCTCAAACTCCTGCTCCATAAGGAGCTGTTAACATGTAATTGCTAAAGGTTGGAGGGTCTATGTAGGGGAGGAGAGGCTGCTCTTCGGTGTGGTGTGGTGTTTTGTGGTGCTGTGCTGTGTGGTGCTGTTCTGTGTGGTGCTGTGCTGTGTGGTGCTATACTGTGTGGTGCTGTGATGTGCGTTGCTGTGATGTGCGTTGCTGTTCTGTGTGGTGCTATACAGTGTGGTACTGTGTGGTACTATACTGTGTGGTACTGTGGTGCTATACTGTGTGGTACTATACTGTGTGGTGCTGTACTGTGCGGTGCTGTTCTGTGTGGTGCTATACGGTGTGATACTGTTCTGTGTGGTGCTATACTGTGTGGTACTGTGTGGTGCTATACTGTGTGGTACTGTGTGGTGCTATACTGTGTGGTGCTATACTGTGTGGCGCTATACTGTGTGGTACTGTGTGCTGCTGTACTGTGTGGTGCTATACTGTGTGGCACTATACTGTGCTATACTGTGTGGTGCTGTACTGTGTGGTGCTATACTGTGTGGTGCGGTGCTGTGGTGCTATACTGTGTGGTGCTATACTGTGTGGTGCTATACTGTGTGGTGCTATACTGTGTGGTGCTATATTGTGTGGTGCTATACTGTGTGGTGCTATATTGTGTGGTGCTATACTGTGTGGTGCTGTACTGTGTGGTGCTATACTGTGTGGTGCTATACTGTGTGGTGCTGTACTGTGTGGTACTATACTGTGTGGTGCTATACTGTGCGGTACTGTGTGGTGCTATACTGTGTGGTACTGTGTGGTGCTATACAATGTGGTACTATACTGTGTGGTACTATACTGTGTGGTGCTATACTGTGTGGTGCTATTCTGTGTGGTGCTATTCTGTGTGGTGCTATTCTGTGTGGTGCTATACTGTGTGGTGCTATACAGTGTGGTGCGGTGCTGTGCTGTGTGGTGCGGTGCTGTGTGGTGCGGTGCTGTGTGGTGCGGTGCTGTGTGGTGTGCTGCACTTCACAGCACAACGACTATACCGCTCGTCAAAGGCTAGCGCAACCTAGAGACACGTGTGAATGAAGCAGGGTAAGGGAGAACCACTGAATTTCATGCAGCATTGCCCTGGGAGAGGGTAAGGGGTAGGGAACTGCTCTGCAGATTAGCTGGGGAGAGGGTAAGTGTCTGGGGGGCAGTGGTGCGCTGTGTGTTTGGGACTGTATTATAGGAGACAACCCGTCACATGTAGACTGAAGAGGGTAGTGGGCTGTATAAAGGCTGTATATTCTTGCCGTAATGAGATAGAGGTTGGGAGGCTATATGCTCTAGCCTGTGGTTTATTCTCTCCATTGATGGGGAGAGGGAGAGAAGAACTGCTGCAGGAGTATCTCCCCTCCTCCATACTGCATGCCCCCACTTCCTGGCACAGCTAACCAAACCCTCCAGCACCCCCGTAGGCTGGCAACAGGCAAATCTGGGCCTGACAGAGAACAATTTAGGCAAAATGCATGCTTGCTTAAACACACTTATCCCAACAAATTGTTTGGAGCGCCAAGCAGGCTTTTGTGTAGTTGTGCTGGGTAGGCATGACTTCCATTGGCAGCCGGAGACGTGCAACTGGCACACATCTGCCAGAGAGAGATTTTCAGCCCCCAGATGAACTGAGTTTGGCTAACTGGAGATGACGGGTACATCGTCATTCAAATCAATTAGAAGCAGGGCAAATTTGTGCATCTGAATAATTTTGATTACTGTTCAAGTGCAGGCATATCCTGAAAAGGGATGCAGTTAAAATAGTGATTTTCATGTGTTTTACATATATTTTTACACTATGAGTTTGGAATAATACTGTGAAATTGTGGAAATTATGATAACGCACTTTTAGTGTAAGTTTGAAAAGACAGAAATGTCAGATTGTTTGACTCAGTGGGTTATAAGTTAATAAGGAACTTTATTCCTTTGTTTTGTCTTTATTTAGTATGGTCAGAGCGTGAGTTGAGGTGGGCAGTCTATGTTCGTTTTTCTATATTTTCTATTTCTGTGTTTGGCCTGATATGGTTCTCAAACAGAGGCAGCTGTCTAGCCTGTTTTCCTTTGTGTTTTGTGGGTGGTTATTTTCAGTCTTTGTGTGTCTGCACCAGATAGAACTCTTTCGGTTGTCACTTTGTTGTTTTGTATTTTTGAAGTGTTGAGTTGCTTATTAAAAAGATGAACACTAACCACTCTGCGCTTTGGTCCTCTCCTTCTTCCAACCAAGACAAATGTTACAGAACCACCCTCCAAGAAAGGACCAAGCAGCGTGGTAACAGGCAGCAGCAGCAGGAGAGGCAGAGATACCTGGAGAGGTGGACTTGGGAGGAGATTCTGGACGGCAAAGGAACCTGGACTCAGCCAGGGAAATATCGCCGTCCCAAAGCAGAGCTGGAGGCAGTGAAAGCAGAGAGGCCCCGGTATGTGGAGGCAGCACAGCAGCGTGGCTGGAAGCCCGAGAGGCAGCCCCAAAAATGTATTGGGGGGGCACACGGGGAGTGTGGCGAGTTCAGGTAGGAGACCTGCGCCAACTTCCCGTGCTTACCGGAGAGCGAGAGGGACCGGACAGGCACCGTGTTATGCGGTGGAGCGCACGGTGTCCCCGGTACGTGTGCATAGCCTGGTGCGGTACATTCCAGCTCCTCGTATCGGCCGGGCTAGAGTGGGCTTCGAGCCAGGTGCCATGAAGCTGGCTCTACGTATCTGGTCTCCAGTGCCAGCGTACATGGCACCATCCTTACGCATGGTGTCCCCGGTTCGCCAGCACAGCCCAGTGTGGGCTATTCCACCTCGCAGCACTGGCCTGGCTAAGGGGAGCATTCAACCAGGTAAGGTTGGGCAGGCTCGGTGCTCAAGAGCTCCAGTGCACGGTCCGGTCTACCCAGTGCCACCTCCGGTGGCAGCCCCCCGCACCAGGCTGTCTCTCCGTCTTCTCCCTACAGGTGCTCCCGCCTGTCCAGCGCTGTCAGAGCCTCCCGTCTGTCCTGAGCCGCCAGATTCTCCCGTCTGTCCTGAGCCGCCAGAGCCTCCCGTCTGTCCTGAGCCTCCAGAGCCGCCAGTCTGTCCTGAGCCGCCAGAGCCGCCAGTCTGTCCTGAGCCGCCAGAGCCGCCAGTCTGTCCTGAGCCGCCAGAGCCGCCAGCCAGCCAGGAGCCGCCAGAGCCGTCAGTCAGCCAGGAGCCACCAGAGCCGTCAGCCAGCCAGGAGCCGCCAGAGCCGTCAGCCAGCCAGGAGCTGCCAGAGCCGTCAGCCAGCCAGGAGCGGTCAGTCAGCCAGGAGCCGCCAGAGCCGTCCTTCACTCCGGGGCTGCCGGAGTCTCCCGCCTGTCATAAGAGGCCACAGGGGCAGTTGAGGAGGCGGACAAAAACTGTGGTGAAGTGGGGTCCACGTCCCGCGCCAGAGCCGCCACCGCGGACAGACGCCCACCCAGACCCTCCCCTATAGGTTCAGGTTTTGCGGCCGGAGTCCGCACCTTTGGGGGGGGGGGGGGTACTGTCACGTTCTGACCTTTATTCCTCTGTTTTGTCTTTATTTAGTATGGTCAGGGCGTGAGTTGGGGTGGGCAGTCTATGTTCGTTTTTCTATATTTTCGATTTCTATGTTTGGCCTGATATGGTTCTCAATCAGAGGCAGCTGTCTATCGTTGTCCCTGATTGAGAACCATATTTAGGTAGCCTGTTTTCCTGTGTTTTGTGGGTGGTTATTTTCAGTCTTTGCGTGTCTGCTCCAGATAGAACTGTTTCGGTTGTCACTTTGTTGTTTTGTATTTTTGAAGTGTTCAGTTGTTTATTAAAAAGATGAACACTAAACACGCTGCGCTTTGGTCCTCTCCTTCTTCCATCCAAGACAACCGTTACAAGTTAATAGACCATTTACAAAGAGAGTTTGCCCATTTCTCTGCCAGCTCATTTTCAGGTTAAACATCCCCACCAATTAGGCTCCTACAACTTGCCCCCTCTCTGAGAGGGAGAAAAATACTTTCTTGAGAAATTGCATTTTGCTAAGAGGCTATTTTTGTTTATTTTTTTACCCTTTTAATTTAAAACAATCACGTAAGGTACTTAATTGTTACCCAGAAATGATTTGATATTGAAATAAAATCGCCGGCATTGTATTTCACCAAGTATTTACAAACTTTACGGGTAACTGAAATTATGTTATGTACAAGACCTACATGGATGACTGAGATGCCATTCCCACTATTTAAAAGCTGAATGTTAAAAGCCATATTTTCTTCGAAATCTATTGAATTTTTTTACCCCCCTTTTCGATCTTGGCTCGTCGCTGCAACTCCCCAACAGGCTCGGGAGGCAAAGATTGAGTCATTCATCCTCCGAAACACCTGCCCGCTTAATCCGGAAGCCAGCCACACTGTGTCGGAGGTAACACCATTCAACTGACGACTGAGGTAAGCCTGCAGGTGCCTGGCCCGCACAAGGAGTTGCTAGAGCACAATGAGCCAAGTAAAGTACCCCTACCCCAGACAACGCTGGGCCAATTGTGTGCTGCCCTATTGGACTCCCGATCACAGCCGGTTGTTATACATCCCTGGATCGAACCCAGGTCTGTAGTGATGCCTCTAGCACTGCGATGCAGCGCCTTAGACCGCTGCACCACTTGGGAGACCCCGAAATCTATTTTTATCAAGAAAGGGAGAAAAAAAATTCCTTTCTAATATATGCACAGTTGAGGTATCCTGCAGTACAGTGTATTGTAGGTGGAGTAGTTGATGGCTACTGTCTGAGCCTAGCTGTGATGTCTCATTGACTGGTCTGACCTGTTGTCTCTCATTCATCACCCTGAACGCTGATGTCAGGCCTGACAGAGAGTTTCCCCTGGGCCTCCTTTATCAAAGGTGTGTGAGCACAAAAAAGATTAAAGACTAAACGTTGTATGTGCCCGGAAGGTATTTAGCAGTATTGAACTTGATGGGAAAGTGTGCGCATCTCCACGCAAATCTCAGACCATGCGTATGCACTACTTCTACTGGTTGATCAATTGTATTGCAAGCATAAAGTAAATATACCTGTAGCCTATTTAAAATATTTCACAGTATGGGCATACAGTAGGCTACAGTATTGATGTGCGATAGGAGTTTAAATTAAATGTAAACTATACCAAGGTGGGAGATAAAAACACGATAATCTATTGCTAAACAAAACATTGAACAACAATTGTGTGCTGTAGCATTTGCGTTGACATTGTTCGAATAGACAATCAATGTTTGGCACTCGCTATTGTTGTTTGAAAAAGTCACTGAAAAAGATTCAAACATTCTGCCCATACCTCTACTTAAATGTGATCAAATTTGACATTGCACTTTATTGTAGAAACGGTCACAGCCCAGTTCCAACATCTCCAAATCATACAGAAAATTAGGGCAATTTTGTTACCATAAAAGGTGAATGGAGAGCATTTCTGAGGCCGGGTTGTAACGATCGTTCACGAGCGCACAAATATAGCATGGCTCTGATTTATCAATGAAACCATGCAAATCCTAGAACCTCCATGTACACCAACATTCTGTGAGAAATTGACACACGGTTAATAAATGTGGCCCCTGGGATCCAAGGAACTGACCGTGGCCTACAGGAGAAAGAGGCTGTAGTAGAGCAGGTCAAGAGCTTCAAGTTCCTTGGCGTCCAAATCACTATGGGCTAAACATGGTCCACACAAACCCAAAAAGTTGTAAAGAGGGCACGACAGCGCCTCTTCCCCCTCAGGAGGTTGAAACGATTTGGCATGGGCCCTCGGATTCTCAAAAAGTTCTACAGCTACACTATCGAGGGCATCTTGACTGACTGCATCACCACAAATGCACCACCCTCGACAGCAAAGCGATACAGAGGGTGGTGCAAACGACACAGTACATCACTTCAAATCAAATCAAATTGTATTTGTCACATACACATGGTTAGCAGATGTTAATGCGAGCGTAGCGAAATGCTTGTGCTTCTAGTTCTGGCAATGCAGTAATAATCAACAAGTAATCTAGCTAACAATTCCAAAACTACTACCTTATAGACACAAGTGTAAGGGGATAAAGAATATGTACATAAAGTTATGAGTGAGTGATGGTACAGAGCGGCATAGGCAAGAAACAGTAGATGGTATTGAGTGCAGTATATACATATGAGATGAGTATGTAAACAAAGTGGCATAGTTAAAGTGGCTAGTGATACATGTATTACATAAAGATGCAGTAGATGATATAGAGTACAGTATATACATATACATATGAGATGAATAATGTAGAGTATGTAAACATTATATTAGGTAGCATTGTTTAAAGTGGCTAGTGATATATTTTACATCATTTCCCATCAATTCCCATTATTAAAGTGGCTGGAGTTGAGTCAGTGTGTTGGCAGCAGCCACTCAATGTTAGTGGTGGCTGTTTAACAGTCTGATGGCCTTGAGATAGAAGCTGTTTTTCAGTTGGGTGGGCCAGGCACCTGCAGGCTTACCTCAGTCGTCAGTTAAATGGTGTTACCTCCACTTGGGCGGAGCTCATTGCCATCCAGGACCTCCATATCAGGTGGTGTCAGATGAAGGCCTGAAAAATTGCCAAAGACTTCAGCCACCCAAGCCATAGATTGTTCACTCTGCTAGCGTCCAACAAATGGCACCGGAGTGTCCGGCTTTCGGACCAACAAGCTCCGAGACAGCATCTACCCCCAAGCCATAAGACTGCTAAATAACCATAAGGCCGCTCAATAGTTCATTAAATGGTTACCCGGACTATCTGCATTGACCCTATCCTGCACTGACTCTTCTGTGTACATTCACAAGACGATGTACACTGAGTGTACAAAACATCAAAAATACCTTCCTAATAATGAGTTGTACTTGCAACCCCCCCTTTTGCCCTCAGGATAGCCTCAGTTCGTCAGGGAATGGACTCTACAAGGTGTCAAAAGCTTTCCACAGGGATGCCGGCCCATGCTGACTCCAATGCTTCCCACAGTTGTGTCAAGCTGGCTGGATGTCCTTTGGATGGTGGAAACTGTTGAGCATTAAAACACAACAGCGTAGCAATTCTTGACACAAACTGCTGTGCCTGGCACCTACTACCATACCCCGTTCAAAGGCACTTAAATCTTTTGTTTTATCCTTTCACCCTCTGAATAGCACACATGCACAATCCATGTCTCAATTGTCTCAAGGCTTAAAAATCCTTCTTTAACCCGTGTTCTCCCCTACATCTACACTGATTGAAGTGGATTTAAGTCACATCAATAAGGGATCCTAGCTTTCACCTGGATTCACCTGGTCAGTCTATGTCATGGAAAGAGCAGGAGTTCATCATGTTTTGTACACTCATTGTATACACCCTATCACTCACACACACTACAAATCAAATTTCAAATCAAATGTATTTCTATAGCCCTTCTTAGATCAGCTGATATAACAAAGTTCTGTACAGAAACCCAGCCTAAAACCCCAAACAGCAAGCAATGCAGTTGTAGAAGCACGGTGGCTAGGAAAAACTCCCTAGAAAGAAGAAACCTAGAAAGGAACCAGGCTATGAGGGGTGGCCAGTCCTCTTCTGGCTGTGCCGGGTGGAGATTATAACAGAACATGGCCAAGATGTTCTAATGTTCATAAATGACCAGCATGGTCAAATAATAATAATCACAGTAGTTGTCGAGGGTGTAACAGGTCAGCACCAGGTCAGGAGTAAATGTCAGTTGGCTTTTCATTGCCGATCATTGAGAGTATCTCTACCGCTCCTGCTGTCTCTAGAGAGTTGATAACAGCAGGTCTGGGACAGGTAACACGTCCGGTGAACAGGTCAGGGTTCCATAGCCGCAGGCAGAACAGTTGAAACTGGAGCATCAGCACGGCCAGGTGGCCTGGGGACAGCAAGGAGTCATCATGCCAGGTAGTCCTGAGGCATGGTCCTAGGGCTCAGGTCCTCTGAGAGAGAGAAGGAAAGAAAGAGAGAAAGAGAGAATTAGAGAGAGCATACATAAATTCACACAGGACACCGGATAAGACAGGAGAAATACTCCAGATATAACAGACTGACCCTAGCCCCCCGACACATAAACTACTGCAGCATAAATACTGGAGGCTGAGACAGGAGGGGTCAGGAGACACTGTGACAGGCAGGATATAACCCCACCCACTTTGCCAAAGCACAGCCCCCACACCACGAGAGGGATATCTTCAACCACCAACTTACCATCCTGAGACAAGGCCGAGTATAGCCCACAAAGATCTCCGTGATGTACTGGGTCGTACGCATTACCCTCTGTAGTGCCTTGTGGTCGGGGGCTGAGCAGGTGCCGTACCAGGCAGTGATGCAACCATGCTCTCAATGGTGCAGCTGTGGAACCGTTTGTGGATCTGAGGCCAAATCTTTTCAGTCTCCTGAGGGGGAATATGTTTTGTCATGCCCTCTTCATGACTGTCTTGGTGTGCTTGGGCCATGCTAGTATTTTGATGATGTGGACACCAAGGAACCTTGAAGCTCTCAACCTGCTCCACTACAGCCCCGTCGATGAGAATGGGGGTGTGCTCGGTCCTCCTTTTCCTGTAGACCACAATCATCTCCTTTGTTTTGATCACGTTGAGGGAGAGATTGCTGTCCAGGCACCACACGGCCAGGTCTCTGACCTCCTCCCTATATGCTGTCTCATTGTTGTTGGTGATCAGGCCTACCACTGTTGTGTCATCGGCAAACTTAATGATGGTGTTGGAGTCGTGTCGGGCCGTGCAGTCATGAGTGAACAGGGAGTACAGGAGGGAACTGAGCACGCATCTCTGAGGGGCCCCCATGTTAGGGCTCAGCGTGACGGATGTGTTGTTACCTACCATTACCATCTGGGGGCGGCCCGTCAGGAAGTCCAGGACCCAGTTGCAGAGGGAGGTGTTCAGTCCTAGGGTCATTAGCTTAGCGATGAGCTTTGAGGGCACTATGGTGTTGAACACTGCGCTGTAGTCAGTGAATAGCATTCTCACATAGGTGTTCCTTTTGTCCAGGTGTGAAAGGGCAGTGTAGAGTGCAAAATAGATTGCATCATCTGTGGATCTGTTGGGGCTGTATGAAAGTTGGAGTGGGTCTAGGGTTTCTGAGATAATGGCGTTGATGTGAGCCATGCCCAGCCTTTCAAAGCATTTTATGGCTACAGATGTGAGTACTACGTGTCAGTAGTCATTGAAGCAGGTTACCTTAGTGTTTTGGGGCACAGGGACTATAGTGGTCTACTTGAAACATGTTGGCATTACAAACTGAGGCAGGGAGAGGTTGAAAATGTCAGTGGAGACACTTGACATTTGGTCAGCGCATGCTCGGAGTACACTTCCTGGTAAACCGTCTGGCCCTGCGGCCTTGTGAATGTTGACCTGTTTAAAGGTCTTTACTCTATACAACTGTTTTCTTCAGTGCAACGTATCCCTCATGAAAAGGCACGAGTAGCATTTGAGAGTTTTTCTCTAAGTGAAAGTGCTCTGCAGTGGTAAGTGTCCATTGCAGTGGTAAATGTCGCTATGTCAGAACCTCTTGCAGCACTGTTTTCCAAGGTGGTCGGTCGGGTCCAATGACTGAGTCCTGTGGCTGAGATTAATGTATGGTCCAGTGAGATGGTAGACGATACTGATGTATGTGTTAGCTGGTTGGGGATGTGCAGTGAGAGGACAGTGAGACATGAAATGATTGTTGTTAGTTACCTGGTTGAGGTTGTTCTGGTTGATGTCCAGGTCACAGACAAACTCTGAGTGGTGCTTCAGCATCTCCAGCAGCGGCTGCTCTGTCCTGGAGCAGTCCCCGAGCCTGTGGAAGCAGACACAGCCCAACAAAACACCAGGCAATCAAACTAATTGAAAAGCCATTTCTCTTTCCCCCTTCCCCTTCTGACGGTGGGGGTGCTGGCTAAAAGCCCTGATGCAGCCCGTGCCAGACTGATCCACTTTGCAAAGGTAATTAAATAATTTCTTTTGAAAATACTCTGCGCCTATTGAAATACATTCGGGAAGCAATAATACTAACACTGCCATAGAGCACGGCCAAGGCCTGTGTTTTATGTGTGCCAGGGGAGTCAGTCATTTAGAGTTGATATTATAGATCGAAAGCTGTTAATCAGCATTAGGCCTCTCCCATACTATGACTGCACTGTGGGACTGGAGCCCAATTGGAAGTTAACAAGTGGGATTGGAAAAGGGAAAGGGGACACCTAGTCAGTTGGACAACTGAATGCATTTAACCAAAATGTGTCTTCCCTCTGAATCAGAGGGGTGTGGGGGGCTGCCAGGGAAGCAGTTATTGTTGGGGGTTAACTGCCTTGCTCAAGGGCAGAACGGCAGATTTTTCCACCTTCGGGACTCGAACAAGCAACCGTTCGGTTACTGTCCCAATGCTCTAACCAGTAGGCTACCAAGAAAGAATGCACAACGTGTTTGAATCAAAGGAAATAAGAGGTTTGGAAGAACAATGCAGAGGATGAATACGTGTTCTCTAGTCTAAATGATAGATCGGTGTTCAACAGAAGAATGAAACAGATCCACAAAGAGAACAAGGCTCCCCCTTTAAGTCTGCAGTACATAACAACCCATTCACTCTAAAGAGAGTAGGACTCAGAAGACGACAAATTCTATCTCCATGACTTACACTCATTAAGTTACTGTGGAAACAAACAATAAATCTGATCCAGGCCCAGTGTTGACATGGTCTGGCTCAGACGCTGTAGGTGGCTCTCGCTCTCGTTCCTGCCACAATGCCCAGCCAGCGCTCAGGCTAATTCAGGTGAGACAATATCCTGCTATAATTAGCCCTCCAGTAACAGGAGGCAGCGGCCAGCGCATTGTTTACCTTCTGTGCCAACACTCCTGATTGAACAGAGCCCACCATGGCGAGCCAAGCTCACCTAGCACTGTGAATCAAACAGGACACATAATGTCATGTAAACACCAGAAGCTGGTAGAATTCTAAAGGCACCCAACATGAGGCCTTGGATGAGGTCTGTGTTACAACCGATGCCTTCGCCTCAATCCAGTCCCATGCCTCTAATGAATGGACAGTACAGGCATGACACACAAGGCACAGGCCGTCTTTTTCAATCTACAGGAAAACAAAGCGCCATGACGATCTTAGGAAAATCATTTCCGTGAATTACCTTTAAAGTGAAGGTGATCAATGCAGTGCAGTACGGTACTGGACAATAATGACCTGGTGTCTTAGCTGAATATGAGACAGCAACATGTTCCTAATGGTAAAACACACTGATCTAAACAGTAATGCTCCAGGACTTGTTTATGTAGCTTCCAGATTGGCCGTACTTCGGATATAAATCTGTATACACACATGGTCTTACAACTTACACTGACAATCCTGGTTCAATACCCGATACACTATACCAGGTACACATACACAAATGTGAATGATGTTACACACGAATACAAGTCACTGAGGCCAGAACAACACAATATTGTAAGTTAGCCTTGAGGAAAAAATTGTCATGTGCCGCGTGTGAGAGACTCATGATCCTGCTCTGTGCCCAGGAGCACAAAAGCACCAGGGTGGGACACAATGATGACTATAATATATAGAAGTGCTTTCCCATAGCCACTGACTTTCACATGTGACAGTGGAAACAAAAAGCCTGATCGTGAAAAGTGAATAGCAGCATATGTGTGGTATGTTTGTTAAGAGTTCAAGGTGTGCCTTGAATTACAGTATGACAGTAATCCAGTGATAGGGCATATCAAAGAAAAACATCCCAAAAAGGACTCATTCCTGAGTGGTTTTTCTTTGGTATGGGTTTCTTTGGTAAGGGTTTCTTTGGTAAGGGTTTCTTTGGTAAGGGTTTCTTTGGTAAGCCCAATCAAATCAATTTGTATTTGTCACATACAACACATCCACCTTACAGTGAAATGCTTACTTACAAGCCCTTAACCAACAATGCAGTCTTAAGAAAATACCCCCCAAAAAGTAAGAGATAATAATAACAAATAATTAAAGACCAGCAGTAAAATAAAAATAGCAGGGCTATATACAGGTGGTACCGGTACAGAGTCAATGTGCGGGGGCACAGATGTCAAGGTAATTGAGGTAACAAGTACATGTAGGTAGAGTTATTGAAGCGACTATGCATAGATAATAACAGAGAGTAGCAGCAACTTTCCATCAATTTGAATACCAGACCCTCAATGCCAAATTTCATGTATTTTTTTAAATCAACAAAGCATGAGCAGACATTGCCTTTGTTTTGGTTTGTTTGCTTGTCAATTAGGGTGTGCATGGTGAATACGTGGTCTATCGTACGATCATTTGGTAAAAAGCCAATTTGACATTTGCTCAGAACATTGTTTTCACTGAGGAAATGTACGAGTCTGCTGTTAATGATAATGCAGAGGATTTTCCCAAATTTGCTGTTGATGCATATCCCACAGTAGTTATTGGGGTCAAATTTGTCTACACTTTTGTGGATTGTGGTGGTCAGTCATTGGTTCCAAATATTGCGGAAGATGCCAGAGCTAAGGATGATGTTAAAGAGTTTTAGTATAGCCACTTGGAATTTGTTGTCTGTATATTTGATCATTTCATTGAGGATACCATCAACACCACAGGCCTTTTTGGGTTGGAGGGTTTTTATTTTGTTGTGTAGTTCATTCAAGGTCATTGGAGATTCCAGTGGGTTCTGGTAGTCTTTAACAGTTGATTTCTAAGATTGGTCTTTGATCATGTATATGTTTTTGCTGTTTGTTCTTTGTTATAGAGCCAAAAAGATTGGAGAAGTGGTTTACCCAGACATCTCCATTTTGGATAGATCATTATTTGTGTTTGTTTAGTGTTTTCCAATTTTCCCAGAAGTGGTTAGAGTCTATGGATTCTTCAATTACATTGAGATGATTTTTAAATATTTTATTGATTGAACTAAGCAAGCCAGTTAAGAACAAATTCTTATTTACAATGATGGACTACTGGAGAACAGTGGGTTAACTGCCTTGTTCAGAGGCAGAATGACAGATTTTTACCTTGTTAGTTCAGGGATTCGATCCAGCAACCTTTTAGGTTACTGGCCCAATGCTCTAACCACTAGGCTACCTTCCGCCTCGGCAGAACTGCATTTCTGACGTGCAGTTCCTTCTTTTTCCATAGTGTATTTCTGTATTGTTTCAGTGATTCACTGTGTGAAGTGTTGGGACTGCGTTTGAAAGCGATGTCCTTTAGGCTCCGGGTGAAGATGGGCACTTTTGCCTGGTCAAGTCCAGGGTGGAGTGGTGGGCCAGGAAAACATTTTGTTTTGAGGCACAGTCACAGGAAATACTTGCATTTACCCGCAGTATGGTAGCAGGGTGGAAGTCTTTTCGTGGTAGCAGGGTGGAGATAACCACTTGTGCATTGGGGAAAGTAGAAGATTTTTTCAATCACTCCCTTGAGCTCTGTGGCCACCCTTTCCTGCTGTGCTCTGCACTCAGGTCATTTGTGCCTGTGTGTATTATTATGTGGCTGGGTGACCCTAGTTGGTCCTCAGACAGAAGGTCTAGGTGGGTGTTTGGACACCAGCGTTTAAACACTCTGTTTGGTAAAAGTTTTTTTTTTCTTGTATATATAATAAGGAGAACAGTCTGTGTCTTGTGTATGTCCTCAGTGGGTGTGGGGGGGGGGTTGTCAGGAGGGCTATCAGGGTGGCTGTCAGAGGGGGTACTCAGAGGGGGTGGGATCCCCTGGGCTTGGGGTTCTTCATTTGTCTGTCCTGCTGTGATTTTGACGCTATGGTCTGAGGTGGGTTGTTCTGATGGCTTCTCTGTGGGGGTGGCCACCTCTCAAGTAGGTTGCTCTCTGTCACACTCCACCCCCCTCACCCTCTTCTCCAGCAGTCTGATCCTGTCCTCTAGTGCTCTGTTCTTCTCTTGCTCCTGCTCTTTCTCCTGTTTATGTTGTCTCACTACAGTCCAGAGTGCAGATATGTCTCTCTCCACCTCCAGCTCTCCAGGTCTAGTTGTCTAGGTCAGTGTTGACTGGAGTGTAATCACCTGCTGTTCCAGCTCCACCTGCCTTCCTCCAGCTGGGTGAATGTATCCTTCATTTCAGTGAGGGAGTAGTACTCTGTGCTGGGAGGTTGACTTCCCATTTGGGGTTGCTCGTCTGTGGGGTTATGTAATGAAGTGGTCTGGTCTGACTTGCTCGGGGTGGGGGTATCTTTCTCAAGGGAGAGCTTCTCCTGCGGAGCTAATTATTTGATTATGTGAAAGTCCAGCTGAAACTGTTTGGGGTAGAGATTTATATTAGCTGACTCAGAGTTCCCACCCCCCGTTAACAACCCCCCCTCCACTTAACAGAGGGGTAGTGTGTTAATATAGCACTGTGCCATGCCAGGGGATGGTCTGTGTGGAAGATTAAGTTGCTTATGTTCCCATTTTTATAAGTCAGCAAAAAGTGTCTCTTGATTTTCCATAAGGAGCTCCATTTTGCACTCTTTTCTTGCCAAATAATTTTTTACACACAGACGATACTGTATTTTAATTAGCTCTGAACAGTGGGAGGAAGCTTCAAATCCCTCTGCATTTGGTTGGAGTAGCCTGTTTGATTCTCCTGCCATTGTTGGGCTAAAGGTCTCTGACGCCAGTGCTAATTGAAGTTGTATCGCCTTCTTATTTATTTACTTTACCTTGCAAGTCAGTTAAGAACAAATCATTTTTTTCAATGATGGCCTAGGAACAGTGGGTTAACTGCCTTGTTCAGGTGCAGAAGGGCAGATTTTTACCTTATCAGCTCGGGGATTCAATCTTGCAACCTCCCGGTTGCTAGTCCAACAATCTAACAACTAGGCTACCTGCCGCCCCATGATAGTCCAACTCCTTGTCCTAGCAAGATTGCTAGTCCAACTCAGCATTCAGTCCCCATAAAGTAAAATATATCATTGTAATGTATTTTTCTTCTTGGCTTTGAATATAAAAGATAGCCAGCAGCATACCACCCTGCATACCATTGCTGGCTTGCTTCTGAAGCTAAGCAGGGTTGGTCCTGGTCAGTCCCTGGATGGGAGACCAGATCCTGCTGGAAGTGGTGTTGGAGGGCCAGTAGGAGGCATTCTTCCCTCTGGTCTAAAAAATATCCCAATACCTGAGGGCAGTGATTGGGGACACTGCCCTGTGTAGGGTGCTGTCTTTCGGATGGGACGTTAAACAGCTGTCCTGACTCTCTGTGGCCATTAAAGATCCCATGGCACTTATTGTAAGAGTAGGGGTGTTAACCCCGGTGTCATGGCTAAATTCCCAATCTGGCCATCAAACCATCACAGTCACCTAATAATCCCCAGTTTACAATTGGCTCATTCATCCCCCTCCTCTCCCCTGTAACTATTCCCCAGGTCATTGCTGCAAATGAGAATGTGTTCTCAGTCAACTTACCTGGTAAAATAACAAATAAAAAAAATATTAGCAGACTAAACATTACTCACTCAGTTCCAGGTTGGATGGTGTTTTTAGTTTGTTTGCCAGAGCATTTGCTGTATAGCTTGGGCCTTCCAGGTAATTCCATAATTCTTTCCAAAATCAGTTTGTAGATTTGGAGTTTTGATTTGGAGTGATTATGCTGTGGAGGGTAGAATCCTGTACATGTCCCTGACAAAAAAATCGAAGTTTATCTAACACCAAATCTATATTTTCCAAGAACATGCTGAAAAATGCAGGAGCTCATCTGCTCATGACCTCTTATTGTCTGCTAGCCATGTGCTAATGATAGTAAGCTCTGTGCTAGGTATGCTCTTTAACATGATTTTAATTTATACATACCGTACATATATGATGCTAAACAAACACACTTGACTGTCTGCATTGTTTGGGAATTCGGATCATGATCGTCTTCATGCAAAGACGACCCCATATATTTCAACTCAGAGATGGAGAATATCCCCAAATAAAAATAAACCAGTCTACCTTGAAATTACAGATTTTATGACCCCACCCAACACAATATGATTGTGGTTTGTGTAAGGGATCTCGTTCTCCTCTTCTGAGGAGGAGTAGCGAGAAGGATTGGAGGACCAAAACGCAGCGTGGTAAGTGTCCATAATTGAATGAAGCAAAATGAACACTGAACAAAAACAACAAACGAACAGTCCCGTAAGGTGAATGACAAAACACTAAACAGGAAATAAACACCCACGAAACGCAGGTTGGAAAAAGGCTACCTAAGTTTGATTCTCAATCAGAGACAACTAACGACTCCTGCCTCTGATTGAGAACCATACTTGGCCGAACACAAACCCCAACATAGAAAAACAAACACAGACTGCCCACCCCAACTCATGCCCTGACCATACTAAAACAAAGACAAAACAAAGGAACTAAGGTCAGAACGTGACAGTTTGTCTTCCAACGACTGCTTGTATGTATATCTATCTATTCATCGTTCTACAGACTCTTAAACACAAGTGTTCCTGGAGGTTCATTTGTGTAATAATTCCAGGAGATTGACCTTCTTCATGGAAACCTCATCTAGTGATCACGCTTCACGGACTTCACTAGTGTTTAGTAAATGTCTGACACTGCAAAGTTGAATGTGTTAAAAATGTGACTTTCTGAGCCCCGTCCCCTGCTGACAGAGACAATACTAGATTCAGGGTTGAAAGGTCACAGACACAGGCAGCCATGCTGTTCTAGTCACAACTCACAGTTCCACAGTACCCACGCTCAGCCGCCCTCCCACAATCTACCAGAGGGTTTTGGACCATGACGCTTATTTCAAGGGCCAGCTTCTCCATCTGCAGCGGAAAGCAGGCAGGCAGGCGAGCAGCAGCCTCATTCCCACTGGCTCAACTTGAACCTGGAACAGAGACCCAGAGGGTGATGTAGCCCAGTCTGCCAAGGGACTGCGACACTCATCAGCACAACAGCAGCCAGATGAAGCATTTTAAGAGGGTCTGGACAAGATGCTCCCCCAACCTCTCTATCTCTCTCCCCTGTTCTCCCTACCCCCACCCTCTCTCTACCCTCCATCTCTCCCTCTTTCCTCTTCTATAACACATACTCAGACCAGGGTGTCCGTTATGAAAATGTGGCGCCAGACATTTGACCGGCAGCATTTTAACATCTTGGAAGTCCAGGAGCAATGTACCGGATCCATATGCATAACCTGATTAAGGCGTCCACCCACGGTGCTCAGAAGGATAGAAATCACATTTAGATTATGGTAATTAATCTTAACAGAACATGCAAGTCCAGGATGCAATGACGTGTGTCCTTACCGCGCACTATTACTGTCCACATGTACTTTCCCTCAGCCAACAAGACGAGTAATTAACAGCAAAATCACTAGCCTATGCATAGGCGGCGTGTGAGTTTCGTGTTTGGGGAAGCACATTTTCACCATAAAAATTCACCTTTATAACAAAGCATTCCATGAATCATCGCATTTGCAGACTTGTGTAATGTGATGAGTAGATTGGATAGTCGTAATATAGGCTAATAATATAACTCAATCACTGTTTGCAAAAACGACTGTTCAATGCATGGCTAAGCTGCTACGCCCTGGCCATAGAGAGGGTTTTTAGTCTCTATTTTGGTTAGGCCAGGGTGTGATTAGGGTGGGCATTATATGTGTTATATTTCTATGTTTTGGCCGGTTATGGTTCTCAATCAGGAACAGCTGTCTATCATTGTCTCTGATTGGGAATCATACTTAGGCAGCCTTTTTCCCCTTTGGGAGTTGTGGGTAGTTATCTTTGTTAGTGGCACTATAGCCCTGTTAAGCGTCATGGTCGTTTCTTGGCGACATTTACAATAATGAAGGAAAATGTACGCTCACCACGCTGCACCTTGGTCTCCTTCCGACGACGCGTATAGCGTAGAGGCCTGGGCTATAGGCCATATCTGATGTGTTTTTCCTGTGCAAAGAAGAAACATATTTCATGCAATTCTACTACACATTATGACTGGAGAGATTTTTTAATATGACAAATTACAGGGTAGCCTACTCTGCTGACAAACAGATCATTAAAAACAACATTGTCTGTATAATAGGCCTAAAAGAATGGGAGACACAAATAGAATATGATATCCATCTAAACTGGAGGAGGCAATTATTGTCCAAGAACTAACTTATGTGGCACTGACCCAACAATGATAAGTATGATATGTATGATAAGTATGATATTCGCAACGCGCTCTCACCAGGGATATGGCCCATGCCAGCAAGATAGCCTATAGGCCTACTCTTGTTCGCTCAATTAAATTGAGAATTTTGATAACTGAAAGACAGCAATAGCCATTTGCTTTCCAAATTACAGTATGTTTTCACACAATTTAATTTTGAAATTGTCATGCCCTGACTATAGTAAGCTGTTTTTTCTCTGTGTTGGTTGGGGCGTGATACTGACTAGGGTGGGTCATCTGGTGTTTGTATGTCTATGTTGGCCTGATATGGTTCTCAATCAGAGACAGCTGTTTATCGTTGTCTCTGATTGGGGATCCTATTTAGGTAGCCATTTTCCCCATTGTTATTTGTGGGATCTTGTCTATGTTTAGTTGCCTGTCTGCTCTATTTGTATAGCTTCACGTTTCGTTCGTTGATATTGTTTTTGTTCAGTGTTTCATTCATTAAAAGAGAAGGTACGCATACCACGTTGCGCCTTGATCTCACTCATACGACGATTGTGACAAATATTTTGATATGCTTAGCTGGGCCTCTACTTATAGTTGGGTCAATATTACTAAAAGTGTTATTTTTTGTCCTCAAGATAAATCATTCAAACTTGTACAGTATATAACAAATATACACTGGATAAAATGTTAAAAGGATCCTTATGTGTATATGCCTTCATGATAACAGACGCATAATGACATAGACTTGATGTGATGTGGAAATCGTAACATGTCCACTCTGTAAGCAAAAATACAAAAGACGTTAATCAAATTTCATAATTTCAAAATATATTTGTCAAGCAATGCAAATTCCTTTTCAAGTGGCAGCCATTATCCTAGCTTCATCACGATCACTTGGAGCATAGTTTCTCATTTTAGCTCAAAATGGCATGCACTCAACGGGGAGGACAAATGGATATCTTGCATTAATGTGTTGCAAAATGTGTTTTTGTTCATAAATGGTATTATATAATTACAGTATATATAGCATGTATAGTTATTTCAGAATAAATGAATATCAATTGAATCAGGTCTTTCTGAAGGAATGGCACCTCTTAGTGCAGGTAAAAGACAGCGGCAATACAGAGAATGACGTAATGCTGACCCAGAAAGAGAAGGAGAAATGGAGGAAAGATAGAGACAGGGAAGAAGGCAAGAGCTGAACTCAATGACAGAGTGCAGCCTGCAGAAAGGAAGAAATGGAGAGATTCAAAAAGAATACTCAGAGCCAGGGCCAAGGCTAGTGCGTTGCTACAGTCTGCAGAGGTAACCCTCCTTCCTCCCCATACACATGTTTTTATTTTTTATTTCACCTTTATTTAACCAGGTAGGCCAGTTGAGAACAAGTTGTAATTTACAACTGCGACCTGGCCAAGATAAAGAAAAGCAGTGCGACAAAAACAACAGAGTTACACATGGGATAAACAAACGTACAGTCAATAACACAATAGAAAAGCCTGTGTGCAAATGTAGTACGATTAGGGAGGTAACGCAATAAATAGGCCATAGTGGCAAAATATTTACAATTTAGCAATTAAATACTGGAGTGATAGATGAACAGTAGCTGTTCAGTAGCTGGTTGAGTATTGAAATGTATAAGGCGTTTGTTACTCTTTATATCTTATCATATGCTATCTCTTCTCACCTCAGATGCCTGCCTTAGATGCCATTAAAGGAACAATGAAGATTCATCAGGTTATCAGAGTCTCACCAGGCCAGATAAAATACAGGGACATTACTTGTCTGTGAAAGAAGGATAGTGGCATGTAGGCCGGTCCTTGTTTTCAGCTCAAAGAGGCAACTCTGGGTGACACTGCAGCATCTAACCAGCTCCTTGTGTCTCATGACAAGGCTGACACCACATGGTGACCTGGCACCATTGAACTTAATTATGTAGGGGACTGGTGTGTTGTCAATTATGACCATGAAAGATACCCTGGCATCATCATGGAGTAGAGGAACATCACATTAAGGTGAAGTGCATACACCGGAATGGCATCAACAAATTCTTCTGGCCAAGTCCAAAGGAAGACATTTGTTGGTACTAAGTTCCATTGTCAAATATCAAGAATTTGTGTAATGTATTTTAAAGAGTAAGACATGACCAACACCACACAATTATAAACTTGGATAAAAAATATTTAATACATGTCTCAATTTAGAAAGATAAGATGTAAATTAGATGAAGTTGTCACGCCCTGATCTGTTTCACCTGTACCTGGTATTGTCTCCACCCCCTCCAGGTGTCGCTTATTTCCCCCAGTGTATTTATCCCTGTGTTTCCTGTCTTTCTGTGGCAGTTTGTCTTGTATGTTTCCAAGTCAACCAGTGGTTTCCCCTTCTCCTGCTTTTTGCATTCTCGCATTCTCCTTTTTCTAGTCCTCCTGGTTTTGACCCTTGCCTGTTTCTGGACTTTGTACCCGCCTGCCTTGACCACGAGCCTTTCTGCCACTTTGTACCTCCTGGACTCTGATCTGGTTTTGACCTTTTTGCCTGTCCACGACCATTCTCTTGCCTACCCCTTTGGATTAATAAGCATTGTAAGACTCCAACCATCTGCCTTCTGTGTCTGCATTTGGGTCTCGCCTTGTGCCTTGACAGAAGTTCTGTATAAAACCACACATTTATACAAAATCTGTTATTTATTTATAATTTGACCAGAACAAATGGACAGGGTTGACAAGGGGACACAATAGCTTAATGAAAATGTAAATATTATTGAAATAGTCCAATAAAAGGGATTAAAGACAGTTAAGTGCATGTCCGTAACAGGGTGGACATAAACTTAGCAAAAAAAGAAACGTCCTCTCACTGTCCACCGTTTACTTTCAGCAAACTTAACATCTGTAAATATTTGTATGAACATAACAAGATTCAACAACTGAGACATAAACTGAACAAGTTCCACAGACATGTAAAACTAAAATTGAATAATGTGTCCCTGAACAGAGGGGGGGTCAAAAGTCAGTATCTGGTGTGGCCACCAGCTGCATTAAGTACTGCAGTGCATCTCCTCCTCATGGACTGCACCAGATTTAGCAGTTATTGCTGGACATGTTACCCCACTCTTCCACCAAGGCAAGTTCCAGGACATTTCTGGAGGGAATGGCCCTAGCCCTCACCCTCCGATCCAACAGGTCCCAGACGTGCTCAATGGGATTGAGATCCGAGCTCTTCGCTGGCCATGGTAGAACACTGACATTCCTGTCAGGATGTCTTCCCTGTAACGCACAGCGTTGAGATTGCCTGCAATGACAATAAGCTCAGTCCGATGATTCTGTGACACACCGCCACAGACCAGGACGGACCCTCGACCTCCAAATCGATCCCGCTCCAGAGTACAGGCCTCGGTGTAACGCTCATTCCTTCGACGATAAACGCGAATCCGACCATCACCCTGATGAGACAAAACCACGAATCGTCAGTGAAGAGCACTTTTTGCAAGTCCTATCTGGTCCAGCAACGGTGGGTTTGTGCCCATAGGTGACGTAGTTGCTGGTGATGTCTGGTGAGGACCTGCCTTACAACAGGCTTACAAGCCCTCAGCCCAGCCTCTCTCAGCCTTATGCGGACAGTCTGAGCGCTGATGGTGGGATTTTGCGTTCCTGGTGTAACTCGGGCAGTTGTTGTTGCCATCCTGTACCTGTCCCGCAGGTGTGATGTTAGGATCTACCGATCCTGTGCAGGTGTTGTTACACGTGGCCTGCCACTGCGAGGACGATCAGCTGTTCGTCCTGTCTCCCTGTAGCGCTGTCTTAGGCATCTCACAGTACGGACATTGCAATTTATTGCCCTGGCCACATCTGCAGTCCTCATGCCTACTTGCAGCATGCATAAGGCACGTTCACACAGATGAGCAGGGACCCTGGGCATCTTTCTTTTGGTGTTTGTCAGAGTCAGTAGAAAGGCCTCTTTAGTGTCTTAAGTTTTCATAACTGTGACCTTAATTGCCTACCGTCTGTAAGCTGTTAGTGTCTTAGCGACCGTTCCACAACGGAACATGCAGGTGCATGTTCATGAAATGTTTATGGGAAACAGTGTTTAAACCCTTTACAATGAAGATCTGTGAAGTTATTTGGATTTTTATGAATTATTTTTGAAATACAGGGTGCTGAAAAATAGTTTATATCGCTGATTCACTGAAAATGTGTTTATAATTATCTAAATCTAAGTGCTGGGCCTTGGACAACATCTTTTTCTACAAGTCTAATATTTCCTTTTTATAGTAAAACATTAAAGGAATACAAATTCTGAAATAAAATGTCAAATGTTGCATCGTCCATATGGTACTGTTTTGTGATATTGACCCATTTGCAACCATCCACAACTTATTTTTTTTTATGATCCCTTGTGGCCTAATCATGCTTTAGTACCCTATTTTGGTGATTGATTTGATGTCTTTCTGTATAGACAGGAGTAGGCTAATTAGGCTATATAATGATGGTGATTTAATAACATTTACTGAGGGAAAGCTTCCCCTAGCCTTATGGACGTGCCGCCTATGAGCCTTTTTCAATCTACTTTAGCACTTAGAAGAAAAGTTGACCTATTCTATCTGTTAGCTTGTCAAGAAAGAAATAGCCCAAACAGACTCTGGGATAGTTATGGGATGATAGATCCCAAATTCATACAACCAGTAGGCCTCGGCTCCAAAACAGACCCCCAAAAAACAATAACGTTAAAAAGCAATGAATCTGATGCAACAGATCAGAATGTTTAGCTTAAAATGTGTATAAACTATTATTTCTTAACATTATTAGTGCAGAAAAGCACACAAGGGAGTAGGCTACCCATGAATGTGCATTTGGCTACCGGACAATGAAAGAAAGTAGAAAACCAACAGCACATGAGAGAAATAGGCTGCTGGTTTCAATGGCATATGGAAGTGTTTATAAAATCATTTCTCCCAAGGATATGCCTAGTCTACTTTGAAGCCAAGTAAAACATGCATCATAATATGTAGTAAAATGATCAGGTTTCAAACAATTAAGTAGCTATGCGTTTTCAAAATGCATAGTACCTCCAGCTCATTGCAAAATGGTTAGTGACTCGACGATGAAGCCTGCTTTCTATTGCTAATGCATTTGAATGGCAAATGGGAAGCACCCTTCAATTACCAGTTGAGAAATAAAAACACAGTAGCTATTTTTTATTATGGCTAAAAACTATTTTCAACACACAATCGCATTTAGAATTGTTGCGCACTGACTGGGTTTATAAAAGTGCTGTGGGACAGATTGTCTGCTCAGATGCTCTGGATCTTTATGCTGTACGAGTGTGATAAATAAGATGCATAATGAATATACACACACACCAATTTAATTCCACTGAATTATGCAAATGGACCAATAAACATTGCCAGTCAAATGTATAGACCTTTACATCTAAAAAGCATTATTTTGCAATGGAATTTGTTTTCTTCTCCCAGACAATTGGCCGGTGCCAATTGTATTTATCGGCTTTTCTATTTATTCACATTTATGTCCAAAAGCAGACTAACGGAAATCCTGGCTCAGACCCCAGCTAGAAGGGGCTTCCTAGTGAGATTCTAACAATGGGCTTTTAGGCCACTCCCTCTGCAGTCTGCAGTGAATGACCTCGGCAGGGAGTTCAGTGTCTATTACATGTATCAATGGAAACTTGCTGTGTCAGCTTCACAGACCAATGCCGACTTAACAACATTTCACCCTATACAATACTACACTACTGCAAGCTACAATAATGCACAATTAAGGCTGACATTTCTATTTTGAGGGGGAGCCCATCTTGGTGGGGCTCCAGAGTGGCACAGTTGTCTAAGGCACTGCATCTCAGTACTAGAGGTGTCACTATAGACCTTGGTTCAATTCCAGGCTGTATCACAACCAGCTGTGATTGGGAGTCCCATAGGGCAGGGGTAGGCCATCATTGTCAATAAGAATTGACTTGTTAAATAAATTAAATGAATTTGTGAGTGTTTCCCATCTAGTCCAAAATCTAATGATTAAATACATGTTTGAAATGTATATTTGTAATTTAGCATAGCAATTTACAGGAGCAATTAGGGTTAAGTGCCTTGCTCAAGGGCACAGACAGATTTTTCATCATGTCAGCTTCTAACCACATTTCGGCAACTGGCACAACACTCTAACCGCTAGGCATACATGGCACTAGCCTTACGCATGGTGTCCCGGGTTTGCCAGTGCGCCTTCTCGGTCCGGTCTATCCGGTGCCATCTACATGCACCAGCCCTCCGGTGGAAGCCCGGGCTTCCTGTGGGTCTCCAGAGCCCAGTGCTCCCTGTTCCTCCTCCCCGCACTCGCCCTGAGGTGCGTGTCCTCGGCCCAGTACCACCAGTGCCGGCACCAGGCCTACAGTGCGCCTCGTCTGTCCTGAGCCTCTAGAGTCTCCCATCTGTCCTGAGCTGCCAGAGTCTCCAGTCTGTCCTGAGCCGCTAGAGTCTCCCATCTGTCCTGAGCTGCCAGAGTCTCCAGTCTGTCCTGAGCCGCTAGATTCTCCCGTCTGTCCTGAGCCGCTAGAGTCTCCCGTCTGTCCTGAGCCGCTAGAGTTTCCCGTCTGTCCTGAGCCACTAGTTTCCCGACTGTCCTGAGCCGCTAGAGTTTCCCGTCTGTCCTGAGCCGCTAGAGTTTCCCGTCTGTCCTGAGCCGCTAGAGTCTCCCGTCTGTCCTGAGCCGCTAGAGTCTCCCGTCTGTCCTGAGCCGCTAGAGTCTCCCGTCTGTCCTGAGCCGCTAGAGTCTCCCGTCTGTCCTGAGCCGCTAGAGTCTCCCGTCTGTCCTGAGCCGCTAGAGTCTCCCGTCTGTCCTGAGCCGCTAGATTCTCCCGTCTGTCCTGAGCCGCTAGAGTTTCCCGTCTGTCCTGAGCCGCTAGAGTCTCCCGTCTGTCCTGAGCCGCTAGAGTCTCCCGTCTGTCCTGAGCCGTCAGAGTCTCCCGTCTGTCCTGAGAGCTGTCAGTCAGCAAGGAGCCGCCAGAGCCGTCAATCAGCCAGGAGCCGCCAGAGCCTTCTACCACCAACGGCTGTTACAAAGGTGCAATCATCCATTTTATATGGCACAAATATATCCCCCAAAAACATAACCGATATAGAGTTCCCTTCACTGAGTTTGGACTGACTGTGGAAGGCTACAAGGCAGCTTTGTCAATGCACCATTCTGGAGCATATGTCTGACTGCTGTTTTTGGCTTATGAGTGTGTGGCAGGGATGCAAACTGGTGAGGGCACAAAAAGGTGACCCCTTCAGCGCCATGGTTTAAATAGGCCTTCAGTGCCATGGTTTTAATTGGCCTTCAGTGACATGGTTTTAATAGGGCTTCAGTGCCATGGTGTTAATAGGCCTTCAGTGCCATGGTTTTAATAGGCCTTCAGTGCCATGGTTTTAATAGGCCTTCAGTGCCATGGTTTTAATAGGCCTTCAGTGCCATGGTTTTAATAGGCATTCAGTGCCATGGTTTTAATAGGGCTTCAGTGCCATGGTTTTAATAGGGCTTCAGTGCCATGGTTTTAATAGGTCTTCAGTGCCATGGTTTTAATAGGTCTTCAGTGTCATGGTTTTAATAGGTCTTCAGTGTCATGGTTTGAATAGGAAAATGGTGACCCTCCCTCAACACTTTGCTGTGTTATCATAGCTAATGTCTCTTGGGGTAGGCTGCCTCACTGAGTGAGATGCAGAGAGTGAGGGATAATATAGCCTCCCTAGCTCTCTGTCTGTGTGTGTGTGTGGTGGGGGGTATTGGGGGTGGGGGGGGGGGATGTGCACCAGGGTAATAAACGTCACCGGCTAGCCCCTGAAGCTATGTCATATTTTTATCACACACTAAACCATTGTCATTGCAACTGAACTTGTGAAAATCTACAGTACCCCTCTCATGGCAGATCATTGGGGGATCACGTGAAGTATACAGTGGGGCAAAAAAGTATTTAGTCAGCCACCAATTGTGCAAGTTCTCCCACTTAGAAAGATGAGAGAGGCCTTTAATTTTCATCATAGGTACTCTTCAACTATGACAGACAAAATGAGAAGAAAATCACATTGTAGGATTTTTTATGAATTTATTTGCAAATTATGGTGGAAAATAAGTATTTGGTCAATAACAAAAGTTTATCTAAATAATTTGTTATATACCCTTTGTTGGCAATGACAGAGGTCAAACGTTTTCTGTAAGTCTTCACAAGGATTTCACACACTGTTGCTGGTATTTTGGCCCATTCCTCCATGCAGATCTCCTCTAGAGCAGTGATGTTTTGGGGCTGTTGCTGGGCAACACAGACTTTCAACTCCCTCCAAAGATTTTCTATGGGGTTGAGATCTGGAGACTGGCTAGGCCACTCCAGGACCTTGAAATGCTTCTTATGAAGCCACTCCTTCGTTGCCCGGGCGGTGTGTTTGGGATCATTGTCATGCTGAAAGACCCAGCCACGTTTCATCTTCAAAGCCCTTGCTGATGGTAGGCTTTGTTACTTTGGTCCCAGCTCTATGCAGGTCATTCACTAGGTCCCCCCGTGTGGTTCTGGGATTTTTGCTCACCGTTCTTGTGATCATTTTGACCCCACGGGGTGAGATCTTGCGTGGAGCCCCAGATCGAGGGAGATTATCAGTGGTCTTGTATGTCTTCAATTTCCTAATAATTGCTCCCACAGTTGATTTCTTCGAACCAAGCTGCTTACCTATTGCAGATTCAGTCTTCCCAGCCTGGTGCAGGTCTACAATTTTGTTTCTGGTGTCCTTTGACAGCTCTTTGGTCTTGGCCATAGTGGAGTTTGGAGTGTGACTGTTTGAGGTTGTGGACAGGTGTCTTTTATACTGATGACAAACAGGTGCCATTAATACAGGTAATGAGTGGAGGACAGAGGAGCCTATTAAAGAAGAAGTTACAGGTCTGTGAGAGCCAGAAATCTTGTTTGTTTGTAGGTGACCAAATAGTTATTTTCCACCATAATTTGCAAATAAATTCATTAAAAAACCTACAATGTGATTTTCTGGATTTTCTTCCCTCATTTTGTCTGTCATAGTTGAAGTGTACCTATGATGAAAATTACAGGCCTCTCTCATCTTTTTAAGTGGGAGAACTTGCACAATTGGTGGCTGACTAAATACTATTTTGCCCCACTTTATATCAAGAAAGAAACACAAAACGTCATCATGGTGTAACAATCTGGAACATTTGTACCAGATGTATTAGATTTTGATATCAAACCGGTGGAGGTGATCACTGAATACCAGAACAGTTGTGATTATGTGATTTCAGTCACACTTCATCATTTCAACAACATAATTTCCCCAGCTCTTACAAAAGGTAACTTTCCCCCCTATCAAATCATTGTTATTCCTGATCTTTGACTGGTAATAGGCCTATAGCATTTCCTGATAACCCTATATATTTTTCTGATACATCTTCAAAATGTCTAAACCTTTAACAAGAGTAGATTCTTAAACCGATAAACACCCTGGTTTAACGTTTTCTGTGTTATGTTTCTGTGTACGAAACTGTGAAATGTGTAACCATTGACACATGAACCCACTGGGCATCTTTTGGACAACATTTGAACACTTAAAAAAAATTGGCCTTAACTAGGACACATGATTTACACCCGAAAAAAATCTATGTCGTGGTTATGAAACCACATGCCAATTTTTGCCCGCTGGGAGAGTACCATGTCTTCACATCTTCACTTATGACTCCCTGGCTGAACACTGTCTAAACACCGGCACACAGACTGTAGGCGATCATAAGACAGCCAGATAAAATACAGTTATGTCAGAGCAAACACAGTCTGGTTAATTCTGATATGGTCTCCACAGAGAGGCTCTGATACCCATCAGGCCTCAATGTAGCATCCAGGCCCCAAGACTTATCGGCGGTGACAAACCATGTTAGCACCAGGCCCCAGTGTGCTGCGACTGGGAATTGATTGTGGGAGGGAGAGGGAGGACACTGTAAGCAAAACGCCTCATGTTAGATAAGATCACAGTGTGGCAGCTGTCTGCAAACAGAGAACCAGAACACTGCAGGTCACATGGTCCAGATAACTGATCGAGATAAGTGCTCACGATAAATGCAGGTAAGTCCTTTTTATTTCAGTCCCATTGAGACCAAGGTCTCTTTCACAAGGGAGCCCTGAATATACACAATTTACTAAACATAATACAAATAAACAAACTTTCAAAACACAATCAAGAGAAACAATCACATTCCTCTGCAAAGTGGTCCCCAATCAACAACTTTAACTACCTGAGAGGCATCAGTACATCTAGTGGCAGGGAACTTTGGGTGAAAAGAAACTAAAAGCTGATTTCCCCAACTCTGTTTAATAATGAGTTTAGGACTTTACCTTTTTAGAAGCATAAGTTACTATATTCTCTACACTATAATTCAGAATTTAACAATATGAAAATACTTACTATGAAAGGCTACATGTCTACTGATTAGCAGCAGCTGTACACTAAGCTTCCCGAGGCAGAGAGCAAGGACCTGTGTATCAGAACTAGAGCTTTAGTGACACCATGAGGTGATGATGAGGCATTACAATTCATCTTTACCTGATCAAGCTAGAGAATTTAAATGCTACTTTAACTAATTTAATATCTGAAGCATGAATGACCAAGTGAAGTATAACTGTACTCGGTGTGGAGACCACAGTGTGCTGTAGATGACCCCTCCATGACCCTGGAGGGTGCAGAGCGACTGGCCGCCACAGCTGGGATCCCACTGTTGGAACACCACAACTCCACTCATTAGCATAGGGCTATCATGAAACAATAAATAAATTGCACGTTGTGTTAAACGTCAAATGAGCTGATTGGCTGACACTGCCATTCCAAAATGGCAGTGGTAGCTAATGCTAATTAGCATGAGGATGAAAATGGCAGTTTTCTGTAAAAATGAGCAGTATTTAAATCTTCTCGATGTATCAGTTTGGTAAAATTTGGAGTACAGTGGCACATCCCATCCCTGCATTGAGGTATCTCGCATGGCTCCACGGTGCCTTAATCTAAACATGATTACATTCCGACACCATGGAGCTCAGTGTAAACAACCGTAACGGTAGGGTCGGAATCTGCTGGCTACCTAGCCCAATAATGGACTAAAGTAGCCTAATGTTACCCCTTTATAGTCCAAGGACCTTACATGTTCTGTTTAAAGGTGAATTGGCTCTGGAAACCAAAACAGCCAAATACTCCATCTAAACGTGAATCGATTCTCAATTGCAGTATGGTTCTAGAAACATAAATCCCTCTACTTTCATATCACCCAAAAATGATTTCACACATTTTATTAGAATTATAAACTGCTGGAACATTTTAATACATTCAAAAGAACCACCAAAATCTGTTTGCTACAGCTGCAATAGTGCGACCATGAATGAACTGCTGTGTATTATCAACAGTTGTAAATATATATATGAGGAGATTTGCTTTGTGGATATCAATATGACAATGTACATATATTATTTTATGTTATTTATAAAAAGAAATATTAAGCATAATACACACTTACTGTAAAACTGATTTAACCAATTTTAACAGCTGCAGCCAACAGTATTTTTCAGTGACAACACGTTTACAACACACAGGTGTTCAGAGACACAAATAGCTAATTAGCACAGGTGGAGAAGGAAGATGGAGTGGGCTTCTCGTCTTCCGTAAACAAGCACTGTAACATGGCCATGTGGGAACCCTAACACAATAAAAGGTGTACATCAATTTAACCTTTTGGTCTTTATGAAAGGTCCTTAATGCTCGCAAGTGATGCATGTTAATTTTAAGACCAAGCACCGGGGCTTTAACAAAACTCGTACAGAAGACACCTTCTCCAAAGACATACGTGTAATGACTTGTGTCATTTTCAAGGCTTACTGGATACCCTGACAGTTATGTGACTCACTCTCTATTGACCTCTGGTAGCCTACTTTGCAGCATTAGGGTCCCTGAGTAGGTCCTTTACATGCAACAATTGGGTCATTGAGTTGAGATTACCAGCTAGTAGTAATCTATGGTTTAGTTTTAGCACAAGTTGATTATCAACTTTAATAAATCGTCATGAGACTGATTTATTAAATACACAGTTTATTCACCTGCATTTCCATAGTACTGGGATGTTGCACACGCCACTCGTGTTGGGATAAACGGGGATATCTCCACTGCATAGACATGTCGAGCAGGAAATCTATTCCCAACCTTTTCGTGGTAGTTTGGTGAGTAGGCCTACTAACTATGTCACGGTCATCACTAGTTACCACAGCCACAACGTCATAAACCCCAGAGAGACATGTTTAAAGATTGATAAGCAAAATATATTTACTTTGCTGATTAATAAAGCTTTGTTACATTGTGTTCTCATAAAACTGTGTGCGTTTTACAACAACCAAGTGGTTCTCTGTTTTATGAAGCAGACACCCAGCGACATGGTTTCCACTAGTTACCATAGCCACAAAGTCAAAATAAACCTGCGGACTCTCCTTCACTGCAGCCGACGTGAGTAAAACATTTAAACGTGTTAACCCTCGCAAGGCTGCAGGCCCAAACGGCATCCCCTGCCGCGTCCTCAGAACATGCGCAGACCAGCTGGCTGGTATGTTTACGGACATATTCAATCAATCCTTATATCATTCTGCTGTTCCCACATGCTTCAAGAGGGCCACCACTGTTCCTGTTCCCAAGAAATCTAAGGTAACTGAGCTAAACGACTACCGCCCCGTAGCACTCACTTCCGTCATCATGAAGTGCTTTGAGAGACTAGTCAAGGACCATATCACCTCCATCCAAGACCCACTCCTATTTGCTTACCACCCCAATAGGTCCACAGACGACGCAATCGCAACCACATTGCCCTAACCCATCTGGACAAGAGGAATACCTATGTGAGAATAGTACCCTCCAAACTCGTCATCAAGCTCGAAACCCTGGGTCTCGACCCCGCCCTGTGCAACTGGGTACTGGACTTCCTGACGGGCCGCCCCCAGGTGGTGAGGGTAGGTAACAACATCTCAACCCCGCTGATCCTCAACACTGGGGTCCCACAAGGGTGCGTTCTGAGCCCTCTCCTGTACTCCCTGTTCACCCACAACTGCGTGGCCATGCACTCCTCCAACTCAATCATCAAGTTTGCAGACGACACTACAGTGGTAGGCTTGATTACCAACAACGACGAGACGGCCTACAGGGAGAAGGTGATTGCCCTCGGAGTGTGGTATCAGGAAAATAACTTCGACTTCAGGAAACAGCAGAGGTAACACCCTCCTATCCACATCGACGGGACAGTAGTGGAGAGGGTAGTACGTTTTAAGTTCCTCTGCGTACACATCACGGGCAGACTGAATTGGTCCACCCACACAGACAGCGTGGTGAAGAAGGCGCAGCAGCGCCTCTGAAGAAATTTGTCTTGTCACCAAAAGCACCCACAAACTTTTACAGATGCACAATCGAGAGCATCCTGTCGGGCTGTATCACCGCCTGGTACGTCCAAATGCTCCGCCCAGAACCGTAAGGCTCTCCAGAGGGTAGTGAGGTCTGCACAACGCATCACCGGGGGCAAACTTCCTGCCCTGCAGGACACCTACACCACCCGATGTCACAGGAAGGCCATAAAGATCATCAAGGACAACAACCACTCGAGCCACTGCCTGTTCACCCCGCTATCATCCAGAAGGCGAGGTCAGTACAGGTGCATCTGGGACCGAGAGACTGAAAAACAGCTTCTATCACAAGGCCATCAGACTGTTAAACAGCCACCACTAACATTGAGTGGCTGCTGCCAACACACTGACTCAACTCCAGCCACTTTAATAATGTTTAATAAATACATTTATGAAAAATGTATCACTAGCCACTTTAAACAAATCCACTTCATATAATGTTTACATTACTCATATCATATGTATTACTGTACCCGATACCATATACTGCATCTGGCCTATGCCGTTCTGTACCATAACTCATTCATATATGTTTATGTACATATTCTTCATTCCTTTACACTTGTGTGTATAAGGTAGTTGTTGTGAAATTGTTAGGTTAGATTACTCGTTGGTTATTACTGCATTGTCGGAACTAGAAGTACAAGCATTTCGCTACACAACATCTGCTAACCATGTGTATGTGACAAATAACATTTGATTTGATTTGTAGCTTGTATGGCTCCCTGGGCGAACTCCCTGCACTAACAAATTTTTATTCAGACATCTGGAACACAAATAAATAATCATTACATTTAAAACGATATAAAAATACATACAAAATAAAGAGTAATAAATATCAAGTAGCCTGCCTAGCTCACAAACTACAATCAGGGTTCCCGCTCCAACAAGGTTAATTGACCCACAGTCCCACACGGTGACATGATATCATTGACATGACGTGCAAATGAGCTATAGAAAACTGATCGCGTAAATGTCACCATTCCACATTTTTTTATGAGGGCGCCCCGTGCTGGCCCTGGCAAGTTTTACATTATTAAAGTGGCTGGAGTTGAGTCAGTGTGTTGGCAGCAGCCACTCAATGTTAGTGGTGGCTGTTTAACAGTCTGATGGCCTTGTGATAGAAGCTGTTTTTCAGTCTCTCGGTCCCTGCTTTGATGCACCTGTACTGACCTCGCGTTCTGGATGATAGCGGGGGGAACAGGCAGTGGCTCGAGTGGTTGTTGTCCTTGATGATCTTTATGGCCTTCCTGTGACATCGGGTGGTGTAGGTGCCCCATGTCGCCTATACCTAAATCCGCTACTGCACTTTTTATATAGTTTTTCGTTAGGAAGGCCTAACTTTAGATGGTGGGACAACCTACTGAAAGTTATCCTATAACCTATAAGAAGTAGGTTATTTTCAATTTAAGAAATAAACACTTTGTTGCAACATGATCACAAATGTTTCAAATAATTTAAAGATTCAGATCAACTTGTTGAGTTTGGCAATTATAAGTAAAAGTATAAGTAAAAAGATATTTTGGCCTTCTTGACGAAGCTTCATTGATGATAATGAATCAGTCTTAATGTAAGAACATCAAATCCGTTGTTGTCAATGTGAATACAATTTTTGGCACGTAATAAAATTGAAAAAATATTGGAATTAGGGTACATGCCAAAAAAGGCACATTGATAACCAAGAGATGATGCATCTCGAAACTTTATAGTAGACTCAGTTCCATAAAAAATGTATATGGAATCGATAAACATTAGATTTAACAATTATAAACGATGATGTACACTACAAGGTGTACAGACCAGCACAGGCCATCCTAGCTCTCAAACTCTAGGTGGCCTTCTCCATACATTTCGCAAGCCATTAGCTTCGCCCATGACTGCCTCATATGAACTACAATCCCACCGCTCTTTTAACGTTTAGAATCATCGCATGCAATACGACTTTCGAAACATGGCCCTTACCATTCATCAGCGAGAAAGAATCCTACAAATTAAAAATAGACACTTACTGTAGCAGTTTTTCCAGATACACACAGCAATGGGTGCCTCCATCTAATGAAACTACACTTCCCGAGTTACGCTTACACAAATGTGTTCTGAGCATGCTAAGTGGCTAATTAGCACAGGTGGTCGCATCTTGTCTTCTGTCTGTTTCATGTAAATAAGCGCTGTAACATGGAGATACAGTGCCTTGCGAAAGTATTCGGCCCCCTTGAACTTTGCGACCTTTTGCAACATTTCAGGCTTCAAACATAAAGATATAAAACTGTATTTTTTTGTGAAGAATCAACAACAAGTGGGACACAATCATGAAGTGGAACGACATTTATTGGATATTTCAAACTTTTTTAACAAAGCAAAAACTGAAAAATTGGGCGTGCAAAATTATTCAGCCCCCTTAAGTTAATACTTTGTAGCGCCACCTTTTGCTGCGATTACAGCTGTAAGTCGCTTGGGGTATGTCTCTATCAGTTTTGCACATCGAGAGACTGACATTTTTTCCCATTCCTCCTTGCAAAACAGCTCGAGCTCAGTGAGGTTGGATGGAGAGCATTTGTGAACAGCAGTTTTCAGTTCTTTCCACAGATTCTCGATTGGATTCAGGTCTGGACTTTGACTTGGCCATTCTAACACCTGGATATGTTTTTGAACCATTCCATTGTAGATTTTGCTTTATGTTTTGGATCAATGTCTTGTTGGAAGACAAATCTCCGTCCCAGTCTCAGGTCTTTTGCAGACTCCATCAGGTTTTCTTCCAGAATGGTCCTGTATTTGGCTCCATCCATCTTCCCATCAATTTTAACCATCTTCCCTGTCCCTGCTGAAGAAAAGCAGGCCCAAACCATGATGCTGCCACCACCATGTTTGACAGTGGGGATAGAGTGTTCAGGGTGATGAGCTGTGTTGCTTTTACGCCAAACATAACATTTTGCATTGTTGCCAAAAAGTTCAATTTTGGTTTCATCTGACCAGAGCACCTTCTTCCACATGTTTGGTGTGTCTCCCAGGTGGCTTGTGGCAAACTTTAATCAACACTTTTTTATGGATATCTTTAAGAAATGGCTTTCTTCTTGCCACTCTTCCATAAAGGCCAGATTTGTGCAATATATGACTGATTGTTGTCCTATGGACAGAGTCTCCCACCTCAGCTGTAGATCTCTGTAGTTCATCCAGAGTGATCATGGGCCTCTTGGCTGCATCTCTGATCAGTCTTCTCCTTGTATGAGCTGAAAGTTTAGAGGGACAGCCAGGTCTTGTTAGATTTGCAGTGGTCTGATACTCCTTCCATTTCAATATTATCGCTTGCACAGTGCTCCTTGGGATGTTTAAAGCTTGGGAAATCTTTTTGTATCCAAATCCGGCTTTAAACTTCTTCACAACAGTATCTCGGACCTGCCTGGTGTGTTCCTTGTTCTTCATGATGCTCTCTGCGCTTTTAACGGACCTCTGAGACTATCACAGTGCAGGTGCATTTATACGGAGACTTGATTACACACAGGTGGATTGTATTTATCATCATTAGTCATTTAGGTCAACATTGGATCATTCAGAGATCCTCACTGAACTTCTGGAGAGAGTTTGCTGCACTGAAAGTAAAGGGGCTGAATAATTTTGCACGCCCAATTTTTCAGTTTTGATTTGTTAAAAAAGTTTGAAATATCCAATAAATGTCGTTCCACTTCATGATTGTGTCCCACTTGTTGTTGATTCTTCACAAAAAAATACAGTTTTATATCTTTATGTTTGAAGCCTGAAATGTGGCAAAAGGTCGCAAAGTTCAAGGGGGCCGAATACTTTCGCAAGGCACTGTATGACCACGTGGGAACCCTAACCCTACCAATGTATGTATCAATTTAATCAATTTAATTACGTTTTTGAAAGATAAGGTCCTTATGCTTCCAATACCGTACCGCTTTGAGCATTGGGGATCAGAATACGCCTTCGTCCAATGACTCGTATGTGCAATGTAGTAGAACTGATCAAAGGGTAAGGCCATCCCACAGCATTGGCCATTTCATGTTTCTGTGGATCATGTGATTTATGACAGCCACTTCAATGCGCTCACCCCGGCGTGAGAACCAGTCCAGATCAAAACAGATAACCCTCTGATTTATAACCGAGCATGGTTCCCATGATTGTCGGTGGGCAGTAGCCAGAAATGCTGATACTTTTTCCCTTAAGGAATTAAATGGTTTGACAGTGATTTACTAACGTAAATCTTTCTAACAGACCCGTGATAAAGAGAGTGCACTAGGCCAGTAAATACCCATCTTGGGAGGAGTGACCAAAGTTGTTTTTCCTTTATACCTCATTGGGCAAAAACTGTTTGAATCCATTTTTTTCCACGTCATTTCAACACAAAAAAATCTACGTGTTGATGACGTTGAATCAATGCGGAAATCTGATTAGATTTGCAAAAGTCATCAACTTAAGGGCATTGTCTTATTTTCACATTTTTTTGGTTGATTTCACGTTGAATTCACGTTAGTTGAAAACTCAACCAAATGTAAATTAAAATTAGATGTTAAACTGATGTCTGTGCCCAGTGGGACCAGTTCCAAACCAACGGTTCGTCAGGGATGCTGATACCCTGCAATCGCGTTGACATATTCTTTCTCCAAGGGAGAAAATAACTGAACCAGACTCTGTACATATTCCCTCTTTCCCCTTTGAATACCATCTCGCGAAACAATAGGCTAACCAATAACATTATAGCATACAATTGTCTAGAGGTGCAGTCCAAAATTGTCACAACAGACACATGGAAATTGATATATTTTTAAACGTCTATGTCTATAGGTCCCTACAGTAGATATAATTACAGAATAGGGTGAGTTGTTGTCTCGAAAGGCTGTAGAAATGTTGGTGACTGATTTACAACTCTGTGTACAGACAGTGCCAGTTATGCAATTGTTATTATGTGTGTCTCTCTTAGGGAGTTTTGTTTTACCCATCCTCTCAATAGCACATAACAGGAAGGATGAATATTTTCCCTCACCAAAATAGATTAAACATATACTTTGTGGTCTTCAAAAAACTATTTATTTTATTATGGCGTTAGAGCATTGGCACATACTCTGGCTCCATTGATCTGCTGTGGTGAAAACAAAGAAGAATATTCTCTGAGTGGCCAAATATATTTATATAAAAACGTTTTTAATCAGTGACATCTGTAGAGTAGGCCTAGAGGGCTTGTTTGCATAGGCAACTGTTACAAAAGAAAAAAGCCAAACAAGTTACAGTTGTATCATTGAACTGCAGTTGGATGTACTAGGCTATTTGATGTGTTGTTTTTGTACTTTCTAAAGGAAAAAGCGCCTGTCACTTCTTTCCAGCAGCAAATTGAAGTGCACCATCAAATGTGTATTCTTCTATCTTCAATATAGCTTGTAGTTCATCTCATATTTACAAAATGAATGGACGAGATTAGAAACACTCAGCTTCGATTCATTCGTTGACTGATTATCTCCAAACCCTTTGGTTCTTCATCTGACTGATTAGAACAACTCCTAAAGACACTGCCCACTGTCATGACGTTGAATCAAAGTGGAGAACTGATTAGATTTGAAAAAGTAATCAACGTAAGGGAATTTTGTATATTTTTCACCCAACTTTTAACCTAAATCCAATGACATGGTAACATTTTTGGTTGACAACTCAACCAAATGCACATCAAAAGTAGACATTGAACTGATGTCTGAGTCCAGTGGGTGCTTTCTGAGTGTTTATCACATTATTTCCCCACCAAGAGAATCAACTGAGTTGAGGTCAGAGCAAAACACAACTTCTGCTGGATATTTTAAGGGATTTTGTTTCTATTTCACATATTCAGAAAATAATAGTCATAATAATATGAATTATACAGCCAATTTTGGGGAAGCAAATGGTCTAGTGACAGTGTTAAGAAAATTATGAAAACAAACTGACACTGAAAATGGAGGAGAAAAAGACAGAAGCTAGATCGGTCCAATTTGAGTGTTGTTATTCAATAAAAATAAATCATTAGTACATTTTAAGTGAATTTCATTATCGTCGCTCTCGCTCCTATAAGATAACTTGCATTTGCTCTGAATCTGCACACAATCAGAAATTAAATAAGCTGGTGGAATAAAAGTCCATGAACATCAAAAAATCCAAGCTATAGTTAATAAAACAGTCTTGTTCCTTTATCTTCAAAGTTTGGAAGTCCTCTAGTCACCATGAGACCTTTGAAAAGTCAAACACTTAAAAGGCTCCTACTTCTGTTCCCCAAGGTCTGTATGGTTTGCTGCTGCTGCTCTCTCTGTCTCTGCTCTGCTGTGAAGTGGATGTGGTGGATATGGAGGGGCTCACAGCTGAAGCTACCATAGATGTGCTACTCACACTGTGAGGTGTGAAGATGGGGAATCCTCCAGGGAATGACAGGGGAAAAGTCTGGGCCGCAGCAGCAGCAGCGGCCGCAGCGTGAACAGTAGCCGAGAGCGACAGGAGGGAGGTGGAGAGCGGGGGGACGCAGGGTGCCACGCTGCCATTAGAGGGCGCCCTGTGAGAGGAATCGGTATGGGAGAAGGTTGCCGTTAGGAGGGCCGAGCCACGCTGGGGCACCTCCACAGACAGTCTGCTGGCGGCACTGTCTGAGGAGGGCAGTCCATTCTGCTGGAGGAAGGTGGTGGGGAAGGGGTGGAAGGCGGCGGCCCAGTGGTGAGGGTGGAGCGCCTGCTGGTGGTGTGCCATAGATGAGGTCATGGCAGCCGCCTCCCTCTGGGAGGCGCAGGTGCTGAGGTGGGAGACCAGGCGCACACGCAGGGGGTCGCTACTGTCTAATCCCTCCACAGAGCTCAGGTATCTGGCCACCTCCGTCAGACACTCCCTGAAGCCCACACTCATGAAGTCCATGGCCAGGGAGTGGGCATCAAAATACCCTATAGAGACAGACAAACCGACAGACACAAAGGAGGGATATTGAAATGATGAATGACAAACACCTATAAATACTGCCGGTCTCTCTGCTGATCTGTAATGTAGCCACCAGCTACTGATGGGAGTGATTACTAAATGGAGAGGGATGGATACATGCTGGTCTCCGAGGCTGACCATTAGGGCTCCGTCTGTGCTTCCAGGCATAACCTTAACAGTCTGGGATTGTGCTGGGATGTTTATATGTTCGTTTTGTCTCACCTGTTTTTACACTTGCCGAAAACCCCAAACAAACCCCTGACAGGGCAACCTGTGAATGCAGCCTTCTCCACTACCACGGATTTATGAAAGCAAACACAATCCAAGGGTCAAGTGCTCCTTTAGTCCCATCAGCACTTTTCCACGAGTTCAAACCTACCATTAGCATTGATTTCCACTTGTCAAAGGGGACTGCTCACTCAGATTTCACTACACAGTAAGGCAGAGAGAAGCAGCCAATTAACTCCTTACCTTTACCGCCAGTGGCCTGCAGCATCTTTAGGTGATCCACTGTCATCTGCAATATTTCTGCCTTCTCTAATTTGGCTGAACCCTGCAAGGAGCAACAGGATGTATGAGTCTTAGAAGTCTCCTAACTTTCAATGAAAAAATATCCACAAAATGTCATAACTGTTTTGATGAAAATGAAACTTTTGAGGAAGTTCCATTTCATTTCAACCCACTTGTTTTTCAAATGCAGTTGGGACAAGTCGACGTAACTCTGATAAACTATTATTGATTCGATCCCTCCTTCTCTTCTCGATGATCTACAATAGATAAATATTTTATTGCATACTTTGAAATATAACAATACAAGGCCTAATAATAATAATTTTAACAATAACGCAACAATAATTAAATACATGTTTAAATAATAAGTAATACACAATAAAGATAACTACAATGGAAAAAGAGGACAACAATGTAAATAAGTCCCAGACTTTAGTGTGTGTTATCCGCGATGATTTTACTCATGTACATTTACGTCTGTGTGTTCGTTTTTAAAATAGTCGAATTAATAAACAATAAACGAATCTTCATTATTAAATAATAAGTTATACATAATAATAATGATGATAATAAACTACTAAATAAATAATTACCCCTCTTCGTTTTTTTCTTGCCATAACTTGGGTTGTTGTTGTTGGGGAGCCACATCTAATAAATGATCCATTGCTGTGCCTGCATGGGACAAACATAAGATATATGTTCATTTTACTCAACAGAATGTTTTCTTTTTGTTATGGATGAGCAAGTATCCAAAACCACACAGTTTACATTGTGTAATTTATGCATCAATGCATATTTTGATAACACTAATGTAGCCTGCACTAACACTCTATGTATAATACCTTAAAGATAGTTCTCCAAAATGTTCATCGCTCATGAACCACCCATAAAGGTGATGATTTGCACTTGTCACCTAAAAGTTTACACCAGAGTGAAACTTTTTTGGCATGCACATTTGACAAACTTTACTCAAGTTAAAGGTTTCATCCGTTTTGCCTGGTGTACACGCGGGAAAAAAGACCAATGACATTCTGTATCTACCCAACATTTACCCCACATCTCCATCTTTAAGAACTCACCCAGAATAATTATTCTCACTGCCGACATCAATAGTTTCATCCATGTCGCTGTCAGAAGTACTATCCTCACAAGGCCTCTTCATGGTGATACACTCGCTGTCTCTACTAACGTTCCGTGGATGGGTGCGCGTCCAGGTAGACTTGACTGGTGCGTGTACAATTCCCTTTGTACAGCTTTCCCAACGAGCCGTTGGAGCCTCACCTCACAGATGCAGGGGAGCGTAGCTGCCAACGTCCTGCTTGGGAACACCCACATCAGAAAAAACACGCACCGAGCCAATGAGCAATGAGGAGAGAGAGGTTTGTGCTCCAACGCTGGACCAAGTTCGCTAGATAATTGACTGCACCGTTTTAGTACTGTTAAAGACACTCGCGAGCCGCGAAAAGCGTGAGGAACTGTTTACACGAACTCGGAATGTGACAGAACATACACAGGACATATAACACTGCTTCAACCATGACAAAACACATATGTGTGGCAGATAATAGTCAATTATAGTTAGCCAAACCGTCACCTGAACTTGAAAAAAGAAAGCAAATGTAGATAATAAAAAAAGATGATCAAAATCTAAAATATATAATCATTGATAAATATATAGAATTTATGTTGCTAAAATCATTCATCTTCAGTGAGAAAAGCATCCCTCTGCGCAACCTTTCCTGCAAATGTCCATGTCTCCAAATCAATTTTACACAGCTAGGACAATTTTTTCCCTGTTTTTTTGGATAAGTGAGTGTTTCCAGCAGCAGTGGACATAGGGACAAGGACATATTATATACTATTACTACTTTTTTATTTCCCCCCAGAACTTTATTCAACATCATTCACCGTCTGATATTTGTATTTGATTTATTTAACCTTTATTTAACTAGGCAAGTCGGTTAAGAACAAATTCTTATTTACAATGAAGGCCTACCAAAAGGCGTCCTGCGGGGAGTGGGGTGGGGATTAAAAATATAGGACAAAACACACATGATGACAAAAGAGACACCACAACACTACATAAAGAGAGACCTAAGACAACAACATAGCATGGTAGCAACACATGACAACACAGCATGGTCCCAACACAACATGACAACAATAGGGCAGCAGCACAACATGGTAGATTCACAAAACGCGGGTATACAGAGATGACCAGTTTACAGAGGAATTTAGAGTGCAGTATGCAGAGATTTAGTGATGTACTTTTGAATTATGTGTTGAATAGTTGGAATAGTTTGCCAGAATAACCTGAAGAAATACATTTTCATATTTTATCTCATTAGCCTATTATGAAATGGCTGTCAAAGGGATGGTGTGTTTAAGAGAAGTTAGATAATCTAAGGAAAATTGAAAATGGTGGAACTGAACATCCTGACCACAAGCCATCCTAATCTGCCCCCAGGGAGGGGAAGGAGTGTGTAGTGTGTACTGTATGACATGTACTTGCATGGAGAATGTCAAGAGTCTACACCTGGTCTTGAACTGAGAATGTCTACTAAACATAAAGGACTATAAAAAGAGTAGATGGAGACATGGAGGTGCCAAGAACATCTGACGTGAGCCTTGGTAAAATATATTTTCACACATCTGAATAATATGCTTAGAGATCTGTCACTATGGCTGCGTCTCTGATCTTTTTTTTCACTAATTAGCAATCCACTCTGAAAAAGATCTGAGGTGAAAAGATCGGATTTGATTGGTCAAAACAACAATTAGTGGAAAAAAGATCAGAATTAGGCTGCTTGTGCAAACACAGCCTTGGACCCAAAGCAGATTTGCAATAGATAGGGAGTGCTGTTTGGAACTGAAGTAAAGAAATTGGGAAAAATATCAAATAAAAACACAGAAAAAAGGTAATTATAACTGAGGATCCAAAAGAAAGGAAATATTAAACCATAGACAAATGCTGCTTCTGGTTTTAAACACATTGCAGTTCCTGTGAGAGGAGTGGCTCACCACAAGGCAATTAAGAGGAACACACACACACACACACACACACACACACACACACACACACACACACACACACACACACACACACACACACACACACACACACACACACACACACACACACACACACACACACACACAGGGGCACATATGAACTGGGTCCCCTGCCAGTTGGAGGCTCCAGCTGTAGTTCGTTTCCTGGGTAAAACAGTGAAGATAGTGCATTGTTTGGTGCACCCCCCCTCTGTCATGTGCCTTACCCCTGGTGGAGGGTAGCACAGTCTCCCAGGCAGCTTGCCAGTGTGATGACTCGTTCCCACAGCTCACCGCACTGCAGTGAAACCCAATCGCCGTGTGAGAGGCAGCCAGGAACACAGGCTGGGCTGGTATGACAGGGAGGTTACCGCTAGCCAAGCGTCGACCCCATTGCCGACACCACTGCTCGTAACCCGATTCTTCACATTGTTTGTGTTTGTTGTTTGCCCAATTGAACTAACATGATATAAAAGCTTAGGCAACTTTTGACCTTTCACACGTTCATTTCTTTTTCACAACTTTGTTTCAACAGCGAGGTGGTATTTAAAAAAAAATCCTGTTTGTGAAAAAAGTTCATAAATAACTAAGAGGCTGGTCTCTACTCCCTCTCCCCCACTTGCTGGGTCTGAGAGGCTGGTCTCTACTCCCCCCCACCTCCTGGGTCTGAGAGGCTGGTCTCTACTCCCCCCACTTCCTGGGTCTGAGAGGCTGGTCTCTACTCCCCCCACTTCCTGGGTCTGAGAGGCTGGTCTCTACTCCCCCCACTTCCTGGGTCTGAGAGGCTGGTCTCTACTCCCCCCCAACTCCTGGGTCTAAGATGCTGGTCTCTACTCCCCCCACTTCCTGGGTCTGAGAGGCTGGTCTCTACTCCCCCCCACTTCCTGGGTCTGAGAGGCTGGTCTCTACTCCCCCTCCCCCACTTCCTGGGTCTGAGAGGCTGGTCTCTACTCCCCCCTACTTCCTGGGTCTGAGAGGCTGGTCTCTACTCCCCCCCCACCTCCTGGGTCTGAGAGGCTGGTCTCTACTCCCCCCCCACCTCCTGGGTCTAAGATGCTGGTCTCTACTCCCCCCACTTCCTGGGTCTGAGAGGATGGTCTCTACTCCCCCCCACCTCCTGGGTCTGAGAGGCTGGTCTCTACTCCCCCCACTTCCTGGGTCTGAGAGGCTGGTCTCTACTCCCCCCCACCTCCTGGGTCTGAGAGGCTGGTCTCTACTCCCCCCACTTCCTGGGTCTGAGAGGCTGGTCTCTACTCCCCCCCACCTCCTGGGTCTGAGAGGCTGGTTTCTACTCCCCCCACTTCCTGGGTCTGAGAGGCTGGTCTCTACTCCCCCTCCACCTCCTGGGTCTGAGAGGCTGGTCTCTACTCCCCCACTTCCTGGTTCTGAGAGGCTGGTCTCTACTCCCCCCCCACCTCCTGGGTCTGAGAGGCTGGACTCTACTCCCCCCCCCCACCTCCTGGGTCTGAGAGTCTGGTCTCTACTCCCCCCACTTCCTGGGTCTGAGAGGCTGGTCTCTACTCCCCCCCACCTCCTGGGTCTAAGAGGCTGGTTTCTACTCCCCCCACTTCCTGGGTCTGAGAGGCTGGTCTCTACTCCCCCTCCACCTCCTGGGTCTGAGAGGCTGGTCTCTACTCCCCCACTTCCTGGTTCTGAGAGGCTGGTCTCTACTCCCCCCCCACCTCCTGGGTCTGAGAGGCTGGACTCTACTCCCCCCCCCCACCTCCTGGGTCTGAGAGTCTGGTCTCTACTCCCCCCACTTCCTGGGTCTGAGAGGCTGGTCTCTACTCCCCCCACTTCCTGGGTCTGAGAGGCTGGACTCTACTCCCCCCCACCTCCTGGGTCTGAGAGGCTGGTCTCTACTCCCCCCACTTCCTGGGTCTGAGAGGCTGGTCTCTACTCCCCCCCCACCTCCTGGGTCTGAGAGGCTGCTCTCTACCCCCCCCCCCCCCCACCCCCCACCCTACACACACACACACACACACACACACCTTCGGGGTCTGAGAGGCTAGTCTCTACTCCCCCCCACCTCCCTCTTCCATACCCACCTCTTGCTTAAAATCAGTCAAATTTACCTGTCAACACCCGTGCACAAGCTCTTTCAGGTGTGACCCAGGGAATAGAGTAAATAGAACATTTAGTCCTACTGGGACTTGCCCTACCAATCCCTCCTATGACGAGAGATATCTGCATTTTAAACCAGTGTGTTACTGTAAATGTATTCCTTTAACATGTTTAATGACTAGCTGTGATCAAGCCGAACAGCTAATGACAGCAATAACAATATTGGGTCTCAAAACCCTTGAAAGGGATTTCAAAGGCAGTTTTGATATTATAATTTGCAACAAATGTGGCAAAGTATTCGAGAATTAATTTCACGTGTCCTCCAGATCATCTAAAACAGTGTAAGCTGTTGAACATTTAATTTGCCAAAAGGGGGATCAAATTTCCTCCTCCTTTATCTGTTTGTTTTCACGTTCCATCCTTGGTAGATAGAAAACAAGAGCCACTGCTAAAGATGCAGGACATTAATTGAAAACATAAGTCAGAAAATGGCTGCCGTCGTTGAGTCTCCTTGACGGCATCTTGAAACAGTATGTCTTGTGTCACCTCTTAGAATAGTCTGAGCATGAGGCTGGTTCAGCATTGGGCGACATGTGCAATGGCATAATGTACTGTGTGTGTGTGTGTGAGAGAGAGAGTGTGTTTGTATGAGAAAGAGAGAGTGAGCGTGCGTCCTCCATTCCCATGCAGAAGGAAGGATTCTTGTCATCCCAAACATACCCCAGCCTCTGCCCCTGTGCCATGCAATGGGGGCCCGGCCCCAGCCCCAGCCCCAACCCCAACCCCAGCACCATGCCTCAGCCACAGCCCCGGTGTGCCATGGTATCAGTGGTTCCCAAGGCTGCCCAGCCTGGGAAAGGCTGTGTGGAGTCGTTCCAAAATCAGCATTACATGCATTATTGTTCTTGTCCAAGTCCCCAGCACACAATGAAAACAACAGCAACAGCCACAATCTCAAGCCCTCCTAATACAAGGCTGGCCTTAGTAACCTGTGAGCTGCCTTCTTTAAACAAAGTTAACTGCTTCATGGCAACAGATGCGTTCTCTTTTCTTGGGGTCCGACAAGGACGTCCCCTTTAGCCACACCCAAAATGAGTGCAAAACAAATGGATGTCTTACAGAATGTGCAATACAGACCTTGGATCTACTGTGTAAATCCATTACTTTTGAAGAGCACTGAGAGCTGCACCTGTTAATACCCTGTATTTGCTTGTATCATTAATGATTCAGCCCTAAACTGTCTATTTAATATTTAGAATTATTTTAGACTTTATGACAAACTGTGAGCAATAAATTAATCCATCCCATTTAATATCAAAACATTTGTGTATATCATTTCAACATGTTAGCTAAATTAACTATCCAGTCCTATCTAAATAATCCAGACTCTTCCTTATTGTTGTTCATTTTGTCAGAGACAAATGACCCTCTGTTTATTTTCCTTAAGAGTGGGAACGAGCTGTCACTATGACAATGCCCTGGCTGGGCGGATTCCAAACCTCTGGACTCCAATTACATTATAGGCCCTTTATTAGTGTTTAAGGTCACAAAGAGACAAGCAAGTGCATCCTATATCAGGAAGTAGTGTGCGCCTCAGGAGTGAAATATTTGGCTTTTAGTCGGAGCAGTGGCCGTGAGTCGGATATCCTGGGAAGCGAGAATGCGGCAGACTGGGTCCAGGCATCGTACAGGCCAACACTGGAACAAAATGGCAAAGAATAATAGGTCTCTTCCTGACATTCTCCCAATCACACTGCTGTATTTCTGTCTGGCCTTTTTAAAACCAACATTTGTATTTATTTATTTTACCTTTATTTAACTAGGAAAGTCAGTTAAGAACAAATTCTTATTTTCAATGACTGCCTAGGAAATAGAAACAGTGAAAAAAAGTGGGTTAACTGCCTGTTCAGGGGCAGAGTGACAGATTTGTACCTTGTACCTTGTCGGTTCGGGGGTTTGAACTTGCAACCTTCTGGTTACTAGTCCAACGCTCTAACCACTAGGCTACCCTGCCACCACAACATGTCTGGAGTTCCCCCTCACAGGTTCGGAGGCTCTGTTCAGTAGCCCACAAATCCTCCCCCATTCTGCATTGACAGCTCCTGGTCCAGAAAAGGTGTGTCCAGATTGCATCACTCCATAGGGTAGGTATTCATGTTCATGCCCAGAGAACTCGAATGCTTGAGGACGAGCACATTCACTTGTCTGGTGGTATGTTTTTTTTTTTTGCAATGACAGACCTTTAGCATCCCTGTGGAACAAGTGGTACAGAACATATTTATAGACACATTACAGATGGATGCTCCATTTCACTGTTTCTATTTCCTGTCTAGTCACCTGAATGTTTGGTCAGGATACATGCCTTAGGAAGTTATGGGTCTCCCTACAGCTTGTTTTCTATTTCACTTTTGAATTGCAAAGCTTTCCACCAAAACCCTTCAACTCATTCATTAAAATCTGCAGTAGCATCCCTTGCCAAAAACAAAAATGTACAATGTTTTTTCAAACTTACAAAAATGACCAGTCCATATGAACAGCATGGAGTGTCTGATTTGTTGTTTTCACCTCTAAAAGAAGGAAAGGCACACACACACACGCACGCAGCATGCGCTATGCACACTGGAGGGACTCCCGTGGTAAATTTGTAAAAGGAATTAGCAGTTGGGAGTGAGGAAGTCATAAGTCACACATAAATTGACCTGACCACTGTGAAGTCGCTGCCCTGGCCTGCAGGATACAGCAGGTGTCTTCTTGGTGATTTTAGCATGCAAATCTTGTTCGATGATATAAGATCATATTCGATGATTACATTTCTCTAAAACAGGGTGTAGGCTATATGTGCACCACCAAGTTAGAACAGTAGGCAAAATTAAGCGGTGAAAATAGACCAAATTATTAGGGTGAGGCACATTGAACATTGCATGTCACAAAAGATACGCGTCATATAACACTATTTGATGCATTAAATAAGCTTTTAATTTGACATGTCACATAACAGAATTCTATTATAGAATGTTGTGTGTGCTGAATTTACACGTGCAAGCCAAGCGCCACCACTACTATCAGAACAACTGTCAAAGCTGTACAAAAAAAGTTTGCAACGGACTGGGGACCCTCAGACTGGGGACCCTCGCCGCAGGCACAGGACTGAGGACCCTCGCCGCAGGCTGGGGGACTGGGGACCGTCGCCGGAGACTGGGGACCGTCGCTGGAGGCTCCGGACTGGGGACCGTCGTCGGAGGCTCCGGACTGGAGACCGTCAACGCTGGAGGCGTTGTGTCATGGATCCTCACTGCAGGCTCCGGGCCATGTATCATCACTGGAGGCTCCGTGCCATGGATCCTCACTGCAGGCTCCGGGCCATGGATCCTCACTGCAGGCTCCGGGCCATGTATCATCACTGGAGGCTCCGTGCCATGGATCATCACTGGAGGCTCCGGGCCATGTATCATCACTGGAGGCTCCGTGCCATGGATCATCACTGGAGGCTTCGTGCAATGGATCATCACTGGAGGCTTTGTGCCATGGATCATCACTGGAGGCTTCGTGCCATGGATCATCACTGGAGGCTTCGAACGTGGAGCCGTAACCGGTCTCACCAGACTGAGGAGACGTATGGGAAGCCTGGTGCGTGGAGCTGCCACAGGGCTTACCAGGCTGGGGAGACATACTGTTGGCCTGGTTCGTGGAATCGGAACAGATCTCACCGGACTGGGGAGATGCACTGGAAGCCTGATGCGTTGAGCAGGCACCGAATACACTGTGCAGTGGAGGCGTACTGGAGGTCTCAAGCGTAGAGCCGGCACAACCCGTCCTGGCTGGATGGTTACTTTCGCCCGGAAAATGCGGACCGGAGACACAGTGCGCAGAGCCGGCGCAGGATATCCTGGGCTGAAGAGACGCACTGGAGGCCAGGGGCGCTAACCCGGCACCATCCGTCCTAGCTGGATGCCCACTCTAGCCCGTCAAATGCGGTGAGCTGGAATGTAGCGCACCGGGCTGTGAACGCGCATTGGAGACACCGTGCGCTTCACCGCATAACACGGTGCCTGAACAGTAACCACGCTCTCCACGGTAAGCACGGTGAGTTGGCTCAGGTCTAAACCCTGACTCCCCAATCTCCCCGTGTGCCCCCCCAATTTCTTTATTGGAGCTGCTTCTCGGGCTTCCGTGCTAGCCGTTACCCTGTGTGACGTTGGGCCCCTTTACTAGCTGCCTCCGCCTTCCTCGCTGCTTCCACCTGCTTCCACGGCAGGCGATCCTTTCATGCCAGGATCTCCTCCCACGTCCAGTATCCCTTTCCTTCCAGAATGTCTTCCCATGTCCATTCTGTCTGCTCCTCCCGGCCATGCCGCTTGGTCCGTTTGTGGTGGGTAGTTCTGTCACGATCATCGTCACGGAAATGACCGGACCAAGGTGCAGCGTGGTGGGCGTACATTTTCCTTTATTATAAATGTTGCCAACAAAACAAAAAACAACAAAAATGAACGTGAAGCTTACTATGGCTATAATGCCACTAACAAAGACAACTACCCACAAAAGACAAAAGGAAAAAAGGCTGCCTAAGTATGATTCCCAATCAGAGACAACAATAGACAGCTGTCCCTGATTGAGAACCATACCCGGCCAAAACATAGAAACACAGAACATAGAGTTTCCCACCCGAGTCACACCCTGACCAACCAAACATAGAGAATTAAAAGATCTCTACGGTCAGGGCGTGACAGTATTACTTTCTTAGCTACAGTATACATATCTCCCTTGCATATTATATAATTTATGCAGCAGCATACAAGACATTTTTGGACTCACCTTGTGAAGATGGCGCGGCGGTCATTGCGGTGAAATTTGGTCATCAAACTTTGTCTTCAAAGTCTGGCATTCTCTGGATTTATGGTGGAAACTGGAGAAAAAAACACACAGCCACTCCATTGAATAGCAGCCTAAAGTTAGTGGTTGCTTTGCAAAGCTTGCAGTTAGCCACTGATTACTTCCAAACGACTCATTGTTGAATTTGGGATTTCCAACATGTTGAGTACTCTTTATGTCCATTGGCCGATGAGCACCAATACATTTTATCTATATTTTCCCTTCCTTATTTCTCTTCGTATGACAAGGAATAAAAAGGATATGCCAGTAGATTGTCGACTTGATTCATGATGATGACTGCTAGCTTGCTAGCTAAGATTTTGAAAGTATGATGTTGACATGATCAGTCCAATCAAAGCTACTGTACATATAACGCGATTTGACATCATTTTATCTGTGGCCAATGACCTTGAGTCTTCTTGGAAGGGCACATGTAATATAACTCTATGGCATGATCCAAAGGGCTGATATGTTGGATGTCTACCCTTACTAAGGACTTAAATTTGGCGATGATGTACTGTCCCCATGAGTGACAGAACACTGAGCCAATCATGGCACAATGCTCCTATTTTCTGCTGGATCGCCCCACCACCACAGAAAGCACTGAGCTAGGCTGAAACACCTGCATTTTGGAGCTATGTGTGTATGCAGCTTTATTAACTGAATTATATATATATTTTTTACATTGTTTGCAAATATGTATATATATATATTTATTTTTGCAAAACAATGTGGGGCTCAAAACAGGTAGGGCTCTTCCCCACCTGCCCTGAATGATGGGTCACCACTGGTGGTCTCACTGGTCTGGTAAAGAGATATGCTTTTAAACTACTTTGAAACTACTGACCCTTCCCCATAGTACTCTAGTATACCACTGTCGTTCATGGGAGTACATTTTGACCCCCAACAACACACATGTGCACACTTTGTTTGAACTTCAGAAAGTCAGAAATAACCAATACCATTAGTACAGAATTGAATAGACAACTGAGTAGCTAAGTTTTGTTACGCAAGAGATTTCTCACAGACGTCCTAGTGTGTTCAGTGTCTCCAGACTGACCTCTCCCCTCCAGCACCCAGACAGCCATCTCTCCTTGGGGTGGGTGTAGACCCGCTGGCCCTGAGGAGCCACAAGGCTGTCCAGGAAGCAGCTCTCAGCCGGATACTATCAGGGCAAGACCCGCTAGAGTCACAACACTGATACAGCCGGTCACTGGCTCCTGATAAACAATGCTAAATATTGTTGTTATGGGCTGTGCCCCACGTTGCCCTATCACTGTGTTTTCTTCCACTATGAAGGATGCCTGTGAAATGGCAATAAGGTTGTGTTCACACACTGTGCAGGGAGTTTGTGATGAGTGATATGGATGGGAACTATGGTCATTGATGTGTGGGTAACACTTTATTTTAACAGTGCATTTACCAAATGCAAGTACAAGATAAATATCATAGGAAGCAATAGCAATTCCCATATGACCAACATTTCTTGAAGCCCAGCTGCATCATGGGAATGGACCTTTATTTCAGGCCAGTCTTGAGATTAATGCTATTCTAATTCAAGATGGGCTTTTCACGGTCCCCCATCACTTTTGGGAAGACACTAAAGCGCTACAGCTTATCAGTGATAAGACCTGAAGGGCACTACTACCACACGTGCTTGACCCTTGCCCCTCCTCTCTGGCTCTCTATACCCAGGCAGTCCAGTACATTCTACCCCAACCACCATGGATAATCTCTGGAAGAATGTGACAACAGTGGGGTCAGCTCCCTTATCGGGGCGCGTGGTGGTTGCCAAGGGGGCGGCCGGGTGCCAGCAGGCCCCCGATCACCCACACGTCCAGCTCCTCTTCACACACTCAGCGCGGGAAACACTGGGAGGGACAGCTGTGGCTGCAGAGGCCCAGGCCTGGAAAATACCTGTCATCAATGGGCCCGCAGAGCACCCAGAGGAATCTGAGGCCGTTCCCAACAACCACCACAGATAGACGCAGGGAGAGAGAAAGGTGTCCCCGATAACTCCCAGATACACACTGCTCTGCTCTTTCCCACTGGGCTGGCAGATATCACGTGCCTGGACTAGGAGGATTTTTCACCCTGTATGAGAAACTGACCTGGGAGGGAAAGGAAAACAAAAACAACTATTCAGTTTTCTACTTAGACGTCAAGGCCATTTTTGAATATTCAAAAGTCTTTAAAGTCATCTTAAAAGAGGACTTGGTTCTGTTTTATCATATAAAAGACCCTTCCCTGCAGAAGCATCGTCCACTCACACAATAAAGGCTTGATTGTAGATAGCGTGAATTATTTATCTGTCAATTTGTTTCTGTTGAAAGTATTGACCAGCCATGCTTACCTCATAAAAGGATATGGGACCAGAAGTTTAGTGGCCTCTTGGAATAATCTATTTATGTGATCTCAGTGAAACTTGGGCAGTGAATGGACCTGGAAGTGGCTGCCCATTGTTAGACCGGTCAACAGGATAAGCTGACAAATCTATGAGGCATAATGGCACACTCTATTCTTCTTATTGACCAAACATCTGTGGGGGGTTAACTGGTAGTTAGAGAAGTCCATGGGACCCAAGCTGGCTGCCCAGAGACGTGCTGCAGCCCTGTGTGACTGCGGCGCCAAGCCAATGGCCGTCGCTGCAATTGTTCGTAACCACGCTCTTTGTTTTCCTGTCGTGGATCTGGTTGCTGGTCTTGGTTCAGGTCCACCGATGAAGACGAAGCCACAGCCTCTCCTCTTTCCCAGACTGTAACCTGACAGGACCTGACTGCCAAAGGGACAGAGTAAATAACGGGCGGTGACAGAGGGCTGGCACGACACACACAGGGGCCTTAGTGTGCTCTAGGGTCCGGGCCAGGCAATGGCCAAGGCCTGTAGGGAACGGACCGTGCGGGGTTAAAAGAAGGTCCCCTCCTCACCGGCACTGAGTGACCACTCCACTGGCCTGGCTTAGAACTCAATGTAGACAGATATTAGCACAGATCACGATAATGTGATCTAATGTACCCACTACGAAAGGGCAGTGTTGAGATTATTTTGTGTCTCTTTACCCCCAATGAAACCCTTTTCCACAGAGAAGAAAGCCCAGCAGGGTGGAATGGCGGGTTAGGCAAGGCTGTCATATCTACCCACTGCAGTTTGAGATGAATGACCATGGAAGGGAAGCTTGCTCTTGAAATGTGTCATGGCTTCTGCACTTCTCAGAGCAGGACTGTTTACTGGACCCAGAGTGGATGCGTCCACACATCCATGACCTCATATCCTGCATCACATCCAGCTAGCTCCCCATCATGATTTTTATTTCCTACCTAGCTTTGTCTTATGGCTCTGGTTTCTTCTCTGATGGGAGGATGTAGTCAGAATGGTTGGTATAATGGACAAATTGGGCCCCTTTTCGTTTACCAGCAAATCTGATCCCAAAGGCAGAAAATACGTCTTTTTTTTGTTCAACTTGTCCCTTTGAGATGGAAATTTAGGGCTGGTTTGGTGAGAGCCAGCAGTGTTGGCAGAGCAGGTGCCAGTAACCACCTTACACACACACGCGCACACAAACACACACACACACACACACACACACACATACATACACATGCAAGTACGTTAATACACACACCGCCCACACAGCCTGCACATGGCTTTCATGTTTTAAGATCAGAGGCCCTTGACCAAAAGAACAAATTTGAAGTAACCCTGCAGACTGTAAGTGTTTGATATCTGAAAGAAGACTCCTCTCATCTAAAATGCCACTTTTATATCCCAGCCTACTTGTATGCTCTCCCAATGGACTTTGTCCTCACTGTTTTTCATTTTCTGTGCACAAAGGAAGATAACCGTCTTAGTTAAGACCTACTGTATCAGGTCCTGAAAAAGAGGAACTTCCTGAATATATTTATTGTGAAGATGTGGGAGAAAAATGTCTGAACATGGAGTTATGGACTCCTTTTTTGTCATTTGATTTAACGCTGTGTATTTCTTGTGCTACCTGTTGATGTCACACAGTTTAGACATATAGATCAAACTGATTGTTTGTTTGCAGCCCCCTGTCTGTTCCATTGGAAGACACTGTGTGAGATCGTACAATTGTATGAAGAAACAACCTGCCACACACCATAACACTCAGGAAACGCGGCCTCCCCAGAGGGTGGTCAGGGCAGAGGTCACACAGACCTCCCACGGGAAACACATAAACACATCCCCTGAGCTGTGATGTTGTTGTCACTGGACATAGATATTACGTGCCTTGTAACCTCTCGTAATGCATTCTTCAAATTGCAATGAAGGTAACCAAAGAGCTTGCAATTGAAGTCAGACATTGGAGATCACTAATACTTAAACAATGTGATGAATAAGAGAACATTAATTAATGTTTGTTGTTTTTACGGCACCGATATTTGTTATTTTGTACAGGCAATAACATAAAGATAGCTTTGTGTGCTTTTCAATTAGTTGTAAATCTATTCTACAAATCTTCCTCTGCAAAGTAGTTTTCAGATAGTAAATAATTAATTCCCAATTAATACCAATTACTTTCTGCATGGAAGCACATACTTTCAATTGACATTGCTAATTAACTTCTGATCAAGCATCTATCACCCCAGCACCCTGAGAGAAGAATGCCAGCCAGCGCAAGATATCACAGCGGGTATCTGAAACACCAACCTCTGGAAAGACACGGTGCGGCCCGGGGAGGTGGCGGTGGGAGTGCTGCGGTAGCCACAGCAGTAGGGGGGATTTTGTCGTGGGGCTGTTGGGAAAATAATAGCTCCGAGGTAGACCGTGGCAAACAGGAAGGGTGTGTACAGGATCTCATTGCAGCTGCTGTGCCGAGCGTCGTCTGTTCCCACAGTCTTTGATGTGCGGGCACACAGCGCTCTGTGCCATGAGATAAACACTCTGGGATAGCGGGTTTGTTTGTGTTACACATAACTCCTTAATGAGAAGTGCCCGGGCCAGCCGCTGGGAGCCTGTGAGAACACCAGATGGGGGGAGAGAGGTGGGTGCGCGGGCAGTGCCAGGGTAGTGGGATACGTGTGGTCGACCGCGTGCTAATTGATCATTGACATGGACGCCATTGATTGCTTCACGCCGTGGTATTTGAGTTTCTATACCGTCGTTTCCCAATGGGGACCCTGGTTTCCTCTGCCACATTCCCTTGGTTGTCTGGGATAGGTTTTTAACTGTCTTTCCACACCATAGGTTGATACTATACTAAACGTTCAATAGGTAATGTTATGGAAATAGCCCAGGCCTGCTGCCTATTCCTTCCAGAATTTAGCCTATGCATTTTGTAGTCTACATTACTCTTCCCAGAGCTTGGTCCTCAATAGGCTACACTGTCCCAAAAATACTTATTACAGGAAAAATGAATACACATAATAATGATTTATTACTTGTTCATCACCGTATTAAATAGTTAATTAGGTGTTATATCATGAAATGAATTTAACCAAAGAAGCATCCCAGAAGGGGACATCAGTCCATGTTGGTCATTTCATGACCATTCCTGTTCACATTATATTTGTGACACGATTCAGGAAACAAGGCGTATGTCACACACATGACTTCACAGGAGAGACGTTTTTTCAAAATGCGTTTTTTTGGGGCAGAAATGCCTTCTTGAACTTTCATATATCTTAATAACAAACTTGTATGCCATCTGTAAATAGCAATACAATTGATAAATTACGAGCCTTTTTTGGTTAAGACACAGAAAAATAAATTAGCCTTCCCACTAGCTATGATTGGCTGAGATAATTAGTGGGTTGTGTAACGTCGGGAGAGTGATGGGTGTGGAGTCAGGCGCAGAGAGCAGAAGTTTCACAGGAAAAACGCTTTAATGTTCTCAGAAAACAAGAACAGGTACAAAAATGGGTGAAGCCAAAACACAGGAGCAAACACAACCCAAAGACCACTGTTACATAAACCGGACAGCGAAAACCCAAAATCAACAATATACCACCTAAATACAATAACAACAAGCCTGCACAACCACAAGCGGGCTAAAGAAACTTAAATAATACCCACCCCAAAAGCCCAACAAGGAACGGGTGAAAACAATTAGACAAAAACAAACGAAAAAGGGATCGGTGGCAGCAAGTAGACCGGCGACGACGACCGCCGAGCACCACCCGAACAGGAAGAAGAGCCACCTTCGGTGGTATTCGTGACAGATTGGACAGAGAGAAGAGTTCAGATTGGTCTGCCATAGAAGCTCGTCAGTCTGTGTTGGTAATCCTGTCGAACGCGGCTTTAAAAATATATATATTGTGTAGTGGAGCTGCATATTTGTGTCTCTCCACTTTCTGGAGGATAAAGTTTTAAAAATCAGTGGAATTAGAGTATGATAGCTAAAGAGATGTCTCCGGATTACATCTTCAAACTAAGGGCAACAGTGGCATGGCATTCCAGACAGGGAGACGCGTCCATGCACGATGATGTATACAGGTAAGATAGTCTAGCGTCAGCTAGCTCCGTTTTCAGACATGACATGTTTTCTAATTTTGACAGAAAGTGGTTTAATCTCTAGCTAAAGTGTACCGTTAGCTAGCTCATGTTAGCTGGCTGGCTCCCTAACTGACGTTATTATCTGTTTCCCAGAGCCGCGTGCAGTTCTAGTTAGAGCCTAATGTTAGCTAGCTAACATTGAACATGGTTGGTTAGCTCCCAGCATTGTGTCATTTTTGGCACTGTTTCTTTGTTTAACTAGCTAACTTTGGCTGGCTGGCTCGTTAACTAACATTACGTGATGTGTGTACAACACCCGTTGAATATACCCGGTGTCAGTAAACGTCTGCAATAAAAGCGTAATGAAATTGTTGCCAGCAGAGCTGGTTAGGCTGTTTTCAGAGGCAAACAAATCATTGGCCAGAGCGTCAAGTGTGCGCTTCGAGAGCGAAACGAGATGGGTGGGGCTAAAGCTTATGGTGAGGGTGTGAACAATGCTGAATGTGTGTAGACAAAGAAGAGATCTTCACTAGATCGCAAACATTCAAAGGCGATTTTCTCAAATGTGAGATTACAAGTTGATCAACTTTCAAAGTAAAATTACTTTCCCATTGTTCCTCAAATGCAGTGTATGATATAAATTTGTGTAGCTCTAAGTCTCTACTTTTATCTAATGTAAAAAACACAATTTCAAATTTTGCTACATAAGACCGAATCCAGGTGGTGAGTCCCATTTTTCCATTAGTCATGCATTTTGTTTTATATCATGTTTTAGAGTGCTTTCCCATTGCGCATAGTTGCAGAAAAGGCTTCATTGTCTTCTTGTGGATGTTATTCTGCTCCTGTTTTAGGATACAGTGGTTGGAGCGAATCCCTTTTGTCCTCTCAGACACCCATAAAACATTAGACTCACCTTGGGAATTCTGAGTACTGAGAGACTATGGTATCAAATGGTAGTGAGGCAGACATTCCTCTGTGGGCTAAATAAAGTCTGTGAGACACACTTTCTCAGAGTCAGAGGATACTTTCAAGTAGAAACAGAGGTCCCTGTGTGTGTGTGTGTGTGTGTGTGTGTGTGTGTGTGTGTGTGTGTGTGTGTGTGTGTAAATCCCATTACACTGTCATTGCCATGTATGGCATTGAACTGAACTCTGATTTGAGTATTTCCAAAACATCATAGGTGACATGAAAATCTCTGCTATTACCAAATCTTGTGATTAAAAACTTTTTCCAAACTGTGTTCTAGAGGGCATTGGCAAGGGTCAAAGGTTCATTGTAATGGTTGTAAACCTGTGTGTTAAATGTGTGCTGAGCTGTGAAGCCTGTATGAGTCCGAGAGACGGGAGAGAAGGGAAGGCCGGGAGTATTGAGGGTGGTCGGTCAGTTGCCTGGGTCAATCCTTCATCAGTCACCTTGTACCTCCGTCCCAGGCCAACAACTTTCTGAGGGCCAGCCGTGCCACCCTTGTATCGACGTGATTGGGACCCTTGGTGACCGGCTGTTAATAGTGTGAGGGGAAGGGCAGCGTCAGGGCCAGGTCGAATGGCAGGCTGGTCAGCACGGCGGCGAGTGGCGTTCCTCCTCACCTAAACCGAAAGGTCAAATGTTCACATTACATATGAGCTGGCATTTCCCCATCTGTTCACACCTGAACCGACTGCTGCTCCATGAACAGTATACCACCCCACTACGCGCCTCAGTCTACTCCACCTACCCTGGTATTAGATTTGTACTCTTGTGCCCTTTCTGTATATGACTGTCAAATAGAGCTGTGGGGGCAAAACTGACATTGTATCTAATGAAGTGTGAATTTCTCTGTGCCAGAGAGAATTTCTGTGTCTTTGCATTCAAAACAACTTCTTGGTTGATTTGGCATTATGTTGCTGAATGTGAAGACATTTTTCACTTTGGCAAACACCCGCTTTCTTGTTTGTGACCCCTTTTGTGGGCTTGAAAATAGACAATGTCTTCTGTGAGCCATTGTTCAGGTCTATTTATAAAGCGAAAAAGTGGTGAGAGACAAACAACCACTGAGTTCCCCAAGGTACAGTTGTAACCACCGTTTCAGAAGAATTCTTAAGAGATGCGACATTACCCCTTGGTAAAGCTTTGACCATTGAGAATAATGTAACATTTCATTTGTTTGGACTATTCATCACAATAAACCAATAGTAAGAGATCTAGTGGTTTGGTTTGCACTTGGTTCAACTAGGTGCACATCATTTGAATTACATATATGAATATATGTAAGGCAATACAAACATTATGTAGGTTAGTCACCAATTATGGGGATTACATGTTTTATTATTCTGTGAGACATTGCTTTGAGCAAAACAACAATTTGAATGTATGTTGTTTTGCGGTCTTATGCTACAAGGCCTGTCAGATCTGGTTCTACAGTAGTGCCAGTATAGCAGACAGTTCCAAAGCAAGACTGTTTTCTCTTGTTTCTGATTTGTTATTATAATGAAATCTGAAATATTCATTATAAATTACCATTGGAATGAAGCTTTTTACTCGCTCCACTGCAGCTTCATACACTATATTTACAAAAGTATGTGGACACCCCTTCAAATGAGTGAATTCCAACTCTATATTAATGCCCATGATTTTGGAATGAGATGTTCAATGAGCATGTGTCCAAATACTTTTGGTTATGTAGTGTATTTAAATCCACCATGTAAACCTTTATGGTTTAAGTCTTTAAATGGTCAGTGAAGGTCAATGATAGGAGTGTGTAATTTTGTCACGTTTAATAAGAAAAGGTTGATTACATCACTGTCTTTCAAGCACATACAAAGCCTCATCCTACTTAGAGAATAAGAGAGGATGGGCACAATAGGCTGAGCGCCTTAGCACAGCTCATGATTATGCAAAGTGAACCAGCTACTTACACGACTCCCCCCTTTATTAGTGCGACCTTTGTCAGAGCGCTTATTGTCGCCGCCTAACCCCACACGTTCCAGAGATGGTATCGGAGGGGCACAGGGTGTGGAATCTGAGCTCCAGCACATTCCCCAGAAGAGACAGGGGTGTGGGAAAGACCTTGACGGCTGTGCCCCTCCCTGGATCAGCTGATCCCCCCCCCCCCACCCTTTACCATGTTTGATTACTGAAACACTGATACAGTTTCCATTGAAGCAGGGTCAAGATTTTGGGAAAATCCCCAATACAAGAGTTCAGAACGTGACCAGAGCACAGCTCAGAATCTGGGCTGCTATTTCTGTTAGATTGCTCTGATTGTGCTCCTTTTAATTTATGCTGCAGAGCAAATAGAAAAGCCTTTGTCGCTCGGAGCCGTGTTTCAAAATCAGGTCCCACAAAACAGGACCACCGTGTTGAGTGGGACGTTACTGTAGGGGCTTTTGAAATGGTTCTTGTGAAGTGGTTGGAAAGGCTTGATTAACTTCTCCCCCTTGTTTCATTTCTATTTTCCCATTTCTTTGGCTCACAATGGCAGAATTAGTGATAGCATTTGCACAGTATTCATACTTTGTAATAGAAGTTGTTTTGGCGCTTCCAATGAGATCGCTTCCAATATAAATAAAGAGAAGTTTAAACAATTTTTTTACTGTACAATATCATATTCTTCCCTTTTTAAAAGCACTATCTTTGAGAAGGAATTTTATTTTATTACCAAGCGAGACTGTTTGAGACCCTCACAATGTTTGAATTGAAAACATAAATAACGATGGTAGTTGTTGTGCAGTGAATCATTCATTCTACATTTCCACAATCCTTTAGCCTACTTACATCACTGTGACTGATACAGAAAAGTTGGCACTTGTCTGAAGTGCACTTATCAGGAGTTGACTGTAGGCTTTAACAGAATGTGTACGTACCTTTCCCAGGTGGCCTTATACAGGCTCCAGGTGAGCATATATTCATTGTTCAGCCACCTGTTGATGATTTAACTCTGGGAAAGTCAATGTAATAGGGGTTCCATGTTTTCTGCCCGTTTCCTTGGTTGTTGTATTGGACAAGGCGCCATTTCCAACACAACACAATTAGGGTGGCACGCTGCAGCAGATGAAGCCGATAAGAGTGATGGTAATTACCTGTTGATCACATCACTTCCTTCTCAGTCAGCAGCCAGGAACTCAAACATAAATTCATTCCCGTGTTGCTAAGCAGAGTTAGGAAACACAACTGTCCGCCCCTTACTGACAGACAACATTTTGGAATACCCACTGACATTGTTTTCACAGTGCAATCAGCAGGATTTTTTAATATATTTTTTAAATCTTGTGTAAATATTACACTTAAATAAAGTATGCAGCTGTACCTTGTATTGTTGCAAGTACAGTGCAATAAATCCCATAGAGAAAAGTGAGGTCTGTGTTTGTCAGTTGACAATGCATGGCTTTACATGTGGCCTTCAGTTCTCAAACATTTACTCCCTTTGTTTTTGATGTTCGATTCTATCAGTTGACCTCCAAATCTACATATTAGTCAGAAAGTTTTATATAGCTAGAGCTGTACATCATTTCCACAAGAACAGGTTATATATGAACTCTTAATCACTTTAATCCACTGCGATCTGTCAGAATAGCTGTCTGGTAGTTAAAATGAAACCCTAACCTGTGGTTTATCCCATCACTCAGTAGTCCTGGGAGTCGCTGTGTTAATGTGCTGCTGGCCCTGCCAACAGTGACATACTCAACACAGACCTCACCTCAAGTCTACTGACTGGACGTCTTCTACACACTGACATTGAGCAATGACATTTAGAAATTGTGATTTATTTACCCCTATTCAAATGTCATTCCATTTAGTCCACATATTGTAACACAATTAATTAACAGTATAAATGTATATGCTAATAAATGACCTTTACATTTCAGTTAGTCCCCAGGTTGTTATCCAAGGAGTTATTTTGTTGTGATGCACTTTTAGTCTCAGACAAGATCTCGTTAAAATACCCTCTTTAGATTGAGGAAGGGACTGAGTGGAGTGTGAGACTTTCACAGCAATGTATTTAGAGCAGGCAGCAAAACAGAGGCCGGGTACACTTGAGGATGTCAACGCTTGGCAGAAGAAGAGACGTCTCCAGGTGGCTGAGTGGTATACCTTGGGAGGAAATCTCATCAGGTAAGCACTAGCAAGAGAGGGAGGGAGGGAGGGAGGGAGAGAAAGATAGAGGGAGACGAGAGAGAGAAAAAGAGAGTGAATGAGAGCGAGGGAGATGGGGGAGAGAGACAAAGAGAGAGAGAGTGAGAGCCGAGTCTCCCTCCAGGGCACCTCTCCTTTGAACTGGGCCCTGCCTGCGTGCTGACTTCCTGTGCAGACCGCACGCACCCTCCCTGCCAATTTGGCAGCCCTCTCGCACCTCGCTCAACATCACCAGCAAATTTATTCTGCCATTGTGTGGAGAGGGCCAACACCACCTGCGGCCATTCAGACCTGCTCTGTTCTCTTCTCTCTGAGGAGTGCTTTAAGTGGCTGTCGCTGCTCTATAGCTAAATCCCAATGTGGATGCAAGAGAAAGTCATATGCAGAGAAAGTGGGACGGAAATGTGTGTGTGTGCGTGAGACCTACAGTACAGTATGCAGGTCTGAAACATAGCACAGCTCTGATGGCATGAGATAGCTTCAATTGAAAGCACAAGTGTCTTCACCGCTTCTGTTGAAAGGTGACCTCAGGAGTTCAAAACATTACTACTACTTAGAAGTTGTCGATATTGATGACTTTCATCAGCACAGACAAAGCTGGATCTCTGTATGGGAGACAATGTCTACTCTTGAATTGACTTACCATCTTGACATTGGTCTGTGGGGTTCTGGGAGTTCAGCAAAATGGTGCTGTTTCCCCAATCAAAATGAATTGCCAACAATATTCCCAAAAAATTGTGCCATGAATTATGCCAAAGTGATAGTCAAACGTAAGCAGAAGATTTGACGTTATATATGTATTCATGTGTATCTATTGGGGTGTGTTTTCTGTAACCTGCAGGCGCTACGGTAGACAAGACAGACTCTCTTTCTCTCTCTCTGCTTGCTAGTTGGCATTACAAAGGCAGCATAAATCAGGCAGTATGTTCCTAAAGAGCAGCTCTGCAGCAGTAATGGGGCTCTAACAGTGAGGAAGCATAACAACCCAGTTGGCCGTTTCCTCACATGTCAAAGGATCCAGCCATGTTGGAAGCCAAGCCTTCTGCTAGCTGCTTAGTCTATAAGGCCATTCTGTTCTGTACAGGAATGTAAAGGAGTGTGGATTAATCAGCAGTAGCCACAATGCTTCTCTCACCTTATCTGCTATCAGGCCTGGGCTGGGTCCTTTCCCCTACAGGTTAGCCAGATTAAATAATCTTGTAGAGAAGTTATACGTTTTGGGTGGGGGGCAGTGAGACAAATGGATCTCAGGGCATAATCAGACCATTGTTTATACGTCTGAGCTGGGCAACGCCCATCAAAATATATTAGTGAACATGAATTAGTGGTGGCACGCACCCCCAGGCTGAGAAATGATCAGTCATGGAGTGAAATGAATGAAACAGGAAGAACTGTGCAGATACACATTTTTGTAACAGACTAAAACTGAGGGAGATTTTACTGTCATTCTGTTACCAAGATTGCATCTGCAGTTTTTTCAGTAGTTGTTATTTATTTACTGTGTAAATTGTTCAAACTAATCATTGTGCACATAGTTGTATGCTTCGTTAAACTTAAAAACATTTTTTTGGGGCCCTTTAAAGTAAAACATCTCAGCATAATTCCGTTATTGTGGAATTGCCCAATACATGGTGTTTAACATGAATATGGGATTACATAAGGGTTTTCCTGACCACAGAACCTGATGCTATAGGATCAATCATTATACAGTCAAGATAATCCAGTTCTTCTAAGGATATGGTCATTTGGTCTCTAAGGCAAATGCTTTATGAACTGATATGGAAAACGACACCAGATTCAAAACATAGTATTGTTCTATTTAAATCATTATACAATATTCATGCAACCAATAGAAAATGTTATATATATGGGGGATACAACAATCACAGCCCTGACAATTTTGCTGCGAAGAGACAGAATCATTAGAGCATTTGTTTTGGTACTGTGCATATGTAGCTTGTTTTTGGTCGCAGGTCCAGGAATGGCTGAAGAATTGCAACATTTACCTGGAGCTAACTCTGCAGGTAGCACTACTGGATGATTTGAAACGTCATAATCAATCAATCAATAATATCATAATACTTTTAGTAAAAAATGGTATCTGTGATTTACAATCTGTATAAACTATGAGAATAGAAATGTTCAGAACTTTTGTGAAACATCTATACTTTGTCTGTAAAATGTATATAAATTCAGAACAGCACAGTTTCATGAACTGCACAAAAAATGTATGTCAAATAGAAATCAAACTGGATGATTTCCGAAATATATGGGAGAGGTTGAGGGTAGCGGAAGGATAGGAGTAAAAACAAACAAAATATAACTATTGTAAAATAGACTGTGTCCATAAAATGTATGTATAAGCAGGAAGTAGACACCAAAGTGTTGTTGTTCATTCGTTTTCTCCAATTAGGGGAGGGGTGGTAAGGTTAGGGGAAAATAATAAAGGAAAATATATTTTATATGTATGTATGTATGTATGTATGTATGTATGTATGTATGTATGTATGTATGTATGTATGTATGTATGTATACTGTACCAGTCAAAGGTTTGGACCCACCTACTCATTCCAGGGTTTTTCGTAATTTTTTACTATTTTCTACATTGTAGAATAATAGTGAAGACATCATAACTGTCACGGGTGTGATTATATTTGTGATTATATTTCTTTGAGTATGGTTCCCAATCAGAGGCAGCTGTCTATCATTGGATTATCGACTCCTGCCTGCCTTGACCTGTCGTTTGCCTGCCCCTGTGTTTACAATAAACGTTGTTACTTCACATAGTCTGCACTTGGGTCTTACCTTGATTCCTGATAAAAGTAGCCACCCTTTGTCTTGATGACAGCTTTGCATACCCTTGGCATTCTCTCAACCAGCTTCATGAGGTAGTCACCTGGAATGTATTTCAATTAACAGGTGTGCCTTGTTAAAAGTTAATTTGTGGAATTTATTTCCTTCTTAACGCATTTGAGCCAGTCAGTTGTGTTGTGACAAGGTAGGGGTGGTATACAGAAGATAGCCCTATTTGGTAAAAGACCAAGTCTACATTATCACAAAAACAGCTCAAATAAGCAAAGAGAAATGACAGTCCATCATTACTTTAAGACATAAAGGTCTGTCAATTTCAAGTGCAGTCAACCATCAAGCACTATGATGAAACTGGCTCTCATGAGGACTGCTACAGGAAAGGAAGACCCAGAGTTACCTCTGCTCCAGAGGATAAGTTCATTAGAGTTAACTGCACCCCCCAAAGAGGGCTATTTGACCAAGGAGTGTGATGGAGTGCTGCATCAGATGACCTGGCCTCCACAATCACCTGACCTCAACCCAATTGAGATGGTTTGGGATGGGTTGGACCGCAGTGTAAAGAAGCAGCCAACAAGTGCTCAGCATATGTGGGATCTCCTTCAAGACTGTTGGAAAAGCATTCCAGGTGAAGCTGGTTGAGAGGATGCCAGCTGTCCTCCAGATGTGACATTTGGCATTCAGGCCAAATAGTTCCATCTTGGTTTCATCAGACCAGGTGCCTTTTGGCAAACTCTAAGTAGGCTGCTATGTGCCTTTTACTGATGAGTGGCTTCAGCAGAGATGGTTGTTCTTCTGGAAGGTTCTCCCATCTCCACAGAGGAACTTGTGAGCTCTGTCAGAGTGACCATCTTGGTTTTGGTCACCTCCCTGACCAATGCCCTTCTCCCCCGCTTTCTCAGTCTTGGAGCTCTATGGACAATTCCCTCGACCTCATGGCTTGGTTATTCCTCTGACATGCACTATCAACTGTGGGACCTTATATAGACAGGTGTGTGCCATTCGGTGTGTGCCATTCCAATCAATGTCCAATCAATTGAAGTTACCACAGGTGGACTCCAATAAAGTTGTAGAAACATCTCAAGGATGATCAATAGAAACTTTATGCACTTGAGCTCAATTTTGAGTCTCATAACAAATGGTCTGAATACTTATGTATGTAAATAAGGCATTTCTGGTTTTTATTTTAATATGTTTGCAAAAACTTCTAAAAATCTATTTTCACTTTGTTATTATTGGGTATTGTGTTTAGATTGATGAGGAAAAACATTTTATCAATATTAGAATATGGGTGTAACGTAACAAAATGTGGAAAAAGGGGTCTGAATACTTCCTAATGCACTGTATATACAGTTTAAGTCGGAAGTTTACATCCACCTTAGCCAAATATATTTAAACTCCGTTTTTCACAATTTCTGACATTTTTAATACTAGTAAAGATTAACTGTCTTAGGTCAGTTAGGATCACCACTTTATTTTAAGAATGTGAAATGTCGGAATCATAGTGTAGAGAAGGATTTATTTCAGATTTAATTTCTTTCATCACATTCCCAGTGGGTCAGAAGTTTACATACACTCAATTAGTATTTGGTAGCATTGCCTTTAAATTGTTTAACTTGGGTCAAACATTTTGAGAAGCCTTCCACAAGCTTTCCACAATAAGTTGGGTGCATTTTGGCCCATTCCTCCTGACAGAGCTGGTATAACTGAGCCAGGTTTGTAGGTATCCTTGCTCGCACACTCTTTTTCAGTTCTGCCCACAAATTTAGGATTGAGGATGGAGGTCAGGGCTTTGTGATGGCCACTCCAATACCTTTACTTTGTTGTCCTTAAGCCATTTTGCCACAACTTTGGAATTATGCTTGGGGTCATTGTCCATTTGGAAGACCCATTTGCGACCAAGCTTTAACTTCCTGACTGATGTCTTGAGATGTTGCTTCAATATATCCACATCATTTTCCTGCATCATGATGCCATCTATTTTGTGAAGTGCACCAGACCCTCCTGCAGCAAAGCACCCCCACAAAGTGATGCTGCCACCACGGGGGGATGGTGTTCTTCGGCTTGCAAGCCTCCCCCTTTTTCCTCCAAACATAACGATGGTCATTATGGCCAAACAGTTCTATTTTTGTTTCTTCAGACCAGAGGACATTTCTCCAAAAAGTAGGATCTTTGTCCCCATGTGCAGTTGCAAACCGTAGTCTGGCTTTTTTATGGATATTCTGGAGCAGTGGCTTCTTCCTTGCTGAGTAGCCTTTCAGGTTATTTCGATATAGGGACTCGTTTTACTGTAGATATAGACAGTTTTGTACCTGTTTCCTCCAGCATCTTCACAAGGTTCTTTGCTGTTGTTCTGGGATTTATTTGCACTTTTCACACCAAAGTATGTTCATCTCTAGGAGACAGAACGCGTCACCTTCCTAAGCGGTATGACGGCTGCGTGGTCCCATGGTGTTTATACTTGCGTACTATTGTTTGTACAGATGCACGTGGTACCTTCAGGCATTTGGAAATTTCTCCCAAGGATGAGCCAGACTTGTGGAGGTATGCAATTTTGTTTCTGAGGTTTTGGATGATTTATTTTGATTTTCCCATGACGTCATGCAAAGAGACACTGAGTTTGAAGGTAGGCCTTGAAATACATCCACAGGTACACCTCCAATTGACTCAAAGGAGGTCAACTATCAGAAGCTTCTAAAGACATGACATCATTTTCTGGAATTTTCCAAGCTGTTTAAAGGCACAGTCAACTTAGTGTATGTTAACTTCTGACCCACTGTAATTGAGATATAGTGAACTATAAGTGAAATAATCTGTCTTTAAACTATTGTTGGAAAAATGACTTGTGTCATGCACAAAGTGGACGTCCTAACCGACTTGCAAAAACTATAGTTTGTTAACACGAATTTTGTGGAGTGGTTGAAAAACGAGTTTTAATGACTCCAGCCTAAGTGTATGTAAACTTCCGACTTCATCTGTATATTTACAAAAATATATATGGGGGATTGGAAATGATGCAGACATTTACAGTGATGGAAGCTACAATCTGTTTGAAATATTAAAGCTGATCTACCCCCCCCTCACCAAAAAATCTAAGAATATTAATAATAAGAATAATAATAATAATCTGTCTCTCCGTGTGCTCACCAGTCTCTCCATGTACAGTACAGTGTGATGCTTCTACTACTACAGCAACTCTTTCCTGACAATGAAAACATTGAGAGAGCTTTGTGGCTTGGTTTCCTCGCCCGTTGAGAGGAGGATAATTGTATGTTACCCAATGAAAGAGAGTTATTCATTTGACAAACCAACAGGAAAAGTGGTGGGAAGCCATAATATAAAACCATAAGGATGTGGTGGCGGGGACATTTTCCCACGAGATTAGATTATAGTCCAGATCATACATGAGTTTTGTTTAGCTAACATTGTTACCTTTAACCAAAGTCATCACCATCATCGTCATCATAGTTGAATTATACAGTGTATCTTGAACCAGTAACCCAAGGAAATAAAACATAATTCATTTTGATATGGACAAAGTCATGTTCCTTGCAGAGACAAAGCCTTGTGATATTTATTGTGCCGAAATGACCGGATCTCATTCAAGACCACACACAAGAAACAATGCTGATATGTAGAACCCCCCCACCCCCACACACATAAATCAAACCATTTCAGTCCATAATGTACACTATTAACAAAACAACAAGGCACGCTAAACATTAGTGTGAATCCACAATACATCCTTAGTGTCTTTGGTGGCATTCTAATGACTTGTGGCATCCACCATATTTACTTGCAAACATATTGAGCAAGTGTGTTTGGGTCCACTAAGGCTGTGTTTAGACAGACAGACCAATTCCGATCTCTGATTGCTCAAAAGACCAATTAGTGAACAAAAGATCAGAATTGGACTGTCTGTCTAAACGTAGCCTTAGTCAGCTAGCTGACTCCTGTTTATTTTATTCTGACTGCTAGACAGTGTGTTGCCTTGGCCCCTCAGTGAAGGCTGGCTCCCACACTGGCTTGTATATGTGAACAAGGCTGTCCCCTGAGCAGGAGGCCCTGAGAGTGAGAGAGACCAGCGCTCCCACAGACAGACACCGTGAGGACCAGAGCCTGGGTAGGTGACCCAGGTCATAGCCTCTCTCCCTCTAACATGACCATTACCTGCCCCCTTCTTTTTCCTTTTCACCTCTCTCAATCTTTCTCTTTCTACCTCTCTTAAGTCTCTCTCTTCTACCTCAAACTCAATGTACCCTATTCTCACTGTTCCCATGTAATGACATCTGTAGAACAGGTCCTGAGAATGAGAGTGAAAAGAGAGGAAGAGAAATGAGGAGGACAAGAGAGGACAAGAGAGGGAGAGAATGAAGCACAGAGGTGAGGGTGAGGCACAGTGTGAGAAGAGAGAGGGAGTAGAGAAAGAGGAGAGGTGTGGAGCTGCCGAGGGGTTAAGTGCAGTGGGTGAGGTGGAAAGGAGGAGGGGGGGGTCATGTGAGAGGGTCTGCCTGCATTGGATCTGCTCCAGGGCCCCCTCCTCCCACCCCCCTCCTCTCCCAGGACCATTCTCATGGCTCCCAAGCCTGAGACTCCCAAGGAGAGGGGCCGTCCATCAGTGACTTACGTTGCCCCTCCACCTAAACCACAGAGGCCTTTTTGTGACAGGGGCCCACGCCTGTCACTCGCAATCGCTCCCCCAGGACACGGTGCAGCGGCTGCCCACTGGGGTCGCCCCCAAGGCACGGATCAGGTGACGTTCCCACCACAGCTCCCTCCACGGCTCACTGCGCTCCCTGCACGAACAACAGCAAAGTCTCTGGAGACACACTCGCTTTCTCTCACAACACACACTCTCTTTCTCTCCCTTTTTGGAATACACACAGGCACTCATGCAAACAGATGGAGACTGGCTTAAACACACACACTGCAAGCTCCTTCTCTAAATAAGAAAATATTTTTATTGGCACCTGCGTCTCCAGCCGTCCAGACCCTTAACATGTCTGGGAATCTTACAAAACTTTTTAAATCTGCCTCTCAATGACAGTAAATGTAGCCAGATTAACCAAATCAGAGGCCCCGCTATCTTGATGAACTTCGTATCCATTAACTTTGTTCTGGCTTTTTATTCTGTAAAATTCTCTGTGAAACTTTCCCATGTCCATGTGAATGGGTAGTGGTGAGGCAGCCAGGCGCTATCTTAGGGGGATCCCTTTGAGTCAGGACCCTAGGGGACAAACGGGATGGGTAATGCCATCCCCATGGACACACCCAACCAGAACCCCCCTCCCGGCAGCAATGTTTGCATTTCCTGGCCTCATGGGGATCAGAGAGGTTATGAGATGCCCCTTGGTCCAGATGACCATGGATCAGATACAGCAGCTTCCCTCTCAAATCTCCCATCTGCATTAGTTCCACAGCTGACCGACCTATAGCTGCACACTGTAGTATCGTTAGAATCCAAGCCAGCGGCCCACAAACACCCATGTAGAGTGACTAGACTGGACCATGGTATGTCTACTGAACTCTATCAACCCAATGTCCCAACCAGGTCTCTGTCAGGCCTCCAGGTAGTCATGGACATCAGCTCATTTTTGTCTAACATTAAGAAACATTGTGTCTATGGTGGATAGCATGCATTTCCCATGTCAGATTTGTTGACTCATGGTGTTACATATCATTTTGAATGTTCCATAACTTGGCTAAGCATTGCATCACTGTTGCCCGTTGCCGTGACACTAGGGCTGGGGCTGGGGCCGGTCAGAGCCGGAGCAGCACAATGGCCCACTAAGTGAACGCGCTCAGAGCACTTCCCGCTGTTGTGCAGAGCGATCCCCTCGGCTGATACCAGGCGACCCCTACACCCTCTCTCACCACTATCAAGATCTGGAAGCGTTGCCACAGCTCTGTGGGTCCCACATGGCTTTGACACATACTCCAGATGGTCCACTGAGACCTACAGCCACAGCATATAGCCATAGGCCAGGCCAGGGAAATGCCAGCCTGACCAGCAGAAAAGGTTACATTTGGCCTTTTCCATGGGTAACATCTAACCGCATGCCTGTGAGCATGTCTGTGCTATGGCAAATGGCTGAGGAATTTGCATGCCTTTTTTCTGTCACTCGATAGAGGAGCTAATCCTTGCTCAATACATTCCTCTGAGAGAGACTGACTGTCAAGAGGGTTCATAGAGTTGTGTTTACAATTAGTGCAAGAGACAAATCATTAATGAGGGTCTAGAGAAAATGTAGCTGGAATCCTATTAGTTACTTTAAGAATGTGCCACTTGATAATGGAAATGGTTATGTTTTGGAATTTATCATACTGGCAGATTGATTCCTTGTGTGGGTGAGAGAAGAAACACAATTTGAATGGATCTGAGAGAAATGGTTTGGAGAGTCTTGAAAGGAGCCTGGTCTTGTGGGAGAGAATAAATGAATAGAAACATTTCTCATTCATGCTGATAGTTTTGATCTGAAATCTTCTTTCAAAGTGCTACACTGAAATAGAAACAGACATATTCCTATTTCGCCTCTCGAAATGTCAGTGTTGCAATCAAATCTCCAAACATTCGGAGATGAAACATGTCTGCCAAAACAAAAGACATGTCAAGTTAACACAACAAACATGGGTTGAAAAACAATGGGACCTGACAAAAGAAAAAGAGGGAGGGGAGCAGTCAGTGGCATAGGAAAATATCCTTATTAGAGCGAAATGGAGCTTGCCGCTCTTGTCAATTATTTAGTGCTATCATTTATCAGGCTAGAGAAGGCAGGTAGACAGGAGGAGGTGGTGGTGGGTGTTCGAGGGGGACGTTTTGACTTGACGTGGCGCTTGAATAAGAAATTGAGTACTGTCGGAAACAGGGGTCTGAGCAGGCACGCAGGCCAGTGGGCCGGGAGGGGAAGTCGTGCCGCTGGGTTGCCAGTGCCGGCTGCACGGGATAGCGAGCAAGGAAGTGGCGGGCGCTGAGAGCGGAGGGGGGGAAGGCTGCATCTGGCCTCTAATGAGACTTTCAGAAGCAGCAACGTTCTCATCAGCTCTGTTTGTTTTCACAGGCCGCTCTGTGTTGACTCGCACATTGTTTTCCTTGGTCGGCCTCACCATCATTCTCAGGCTCTGGGATGTTTATTTATTAAGTGGTGCCCTTTTTTCTAGTCTGGGGTGGCGCGGACGGGCCAGGTTCTAAATATAACATATATTTTTAAATATAACATATTTTCCTCTCTTTCATTGTGACCATGCAGGGCCCCTGGCTCACAGTGGCCGGCAGAGCAGCACAGAGGGGAGCTGGGGGAGCAGGAGGCCGTTTCCCATTGCTTTAACCTCCCCCTGGCTCCCCTCCAATGAGAGCTACAGGATATAGTACACACACTTTCTCCAGAGAGATGATGAATCATACTGTATTTTTTCTGTTATAAAGGAGAAAGTTTATTTAATGTGTTTTGGAGCATTATTCTTCTGTTAAAAAGGAGAAAATGATCACACAAGGTTCACTATTACTTCCACAAGGATAAATCTTCATATTATTTAGAAATTATGTTTTTAAACCAGCAACCCAGAAAACATTTTTATACCGAAGTGGTACAAATCACTTTCATGTATTTTGGAGGGACCGTATATCAGCTTATGAAATAAAGTTGAATGTTTTTCCCAATATGTTAAATTCCTCACACCCACTTATACCTTCATGCCTGTGTCCTTTCCTAGCAAGCTCTGCTGAGATTACAGCAGTATACCTGGTTATTAGATGTCATCAGTGGCCCTTGATCATACCGTGACAAGGTCAAGTTGATTTTCCTCCACAGTTTGTTGCTGAGGGGGGCAAATCGAGACAGTTACAGATGAAAAGACTGTGAACTATCACCTAGCACATAACAAAATTCTTAAAATATTTTGGTGCTAATCCAAATTTGACTATCGTGTGCTTAGCGACCCTGACTTTCTTTGATGCCTCCACAGGGTTTTTAATAGCAAGTTGGTGGAGTTATGTAAGGGGAATTTTCCCACTTTCAGATTATCTCTTATTTAATGAAATCAAGGTGGTTACACCCAGACCATGGAACGATAACGTGTACAGCAGCGCACCCAAATGAAAGGCCTTGTTATCAATTAAGATAAGTCTCGATGATTTGAATGACCTAATTTGGGTGAATTGAAAGGAAAGGCTGGAGCACATAGACACTGAAGACAAAGCGTTCAAAAATATTATAGAGACCGAGAGATGCTTATCTGGAAGACTTTCTCATGACTTTATCCTGACATTTTAAATAGCATGTATGGCTGCTGTATGTACAGAATAATGAACATACTGAAAATACTGATGACTTGCAATAGTCATTTATTGTACTAATTCTTTCACTATCGACCACAACTGTTGAATAATCCAGTTTGGTAAAACAACCAACCCCTGCTTCCAAAACTGTTGTCATCTAGGGGTCCGGAATTATTGGATCCAAAGATACAAAGAGCTCTATTTTAATGTCATCAGACCATAGCACCGCCTGAAGTTTTCTAAACGGCATTGGCACTTGGATTGGAGCCGGCAATGGCCATCTCAGCCTCCGGACTTGAACCCCATTGAAAACCTGTTATTTTAAATGAAGAGGGCAGTCCAGAAGCGCAGACAAAGGATCAGTGACGTGTATTCATGGAGTCAAGGGAAGACAGACTTATGCAAAGAATGTACTAGCTGACATGATGTATCATTGCCCATGAAAGGAATATAGGCGATAGAGCAAGTATTTTAGCCAGGTAGCCTAGAACAGCAAAAACTAAAAGCGTGTACTGTATGACAGAGTTATAGACCGTTTAGGCAACATGAAAGAAGAGGATGGAATTATTGGATCCCCTGTTTTCAATACACTAGCACCCTCCCCTTGCGAGGACAACGACACTGAGCCTTTTTCAAAAATGTTTTAGGAGATTGGAGAACTCACTGGGAGATATCTTAGACCATTCAACCATACAGCATCTTTCCAGATCTTTTGATATTCTTTGCAGTAGCGGTGCATGGGTAAAATCCAATCCAATAAAAAAAAGCCAAAAGCCAATCCAATAAAAAAAAGTGTGTTGTGATAATTGTGTTGTTTGAGCTATAACCTGTTAGTTCATATGCCTTGCTATCATGATATATAGGCCTAAGGCCGAGACAATAATAAGACACAGTGATTGAAATTATTCTAACACACATTTGTTTGATCACAAAACCGGAGAGCAACATCTGTCCGGTTATTTATCCAAAAGTATGTTGACACCTCGTCAAATTAGTGGATTCAGCTATTTCAGTCACACCCATGGCTGACAGGTGTGTAAAACTGATCACACAGCCATGCAATCTCCATAGACAAACATTGGTAGTCGGTTGGCCTTACTGAAGAGCTCAGAGACTTTCAACATGGCACCGTCATAGGATGCCATCTTTCCAACAAGTCAGTCTGTCAAATTATTTCCCTGCTACAGCTGCCCTGGTCAACTGTAAGTGCAGTTGGAAGCAGGAGTTGGTTGTTTTACCAAACTAGATTATTCAACAGTTGTGGTCAATAGTGAAAGAATTAGTGCAGGAAATGACTATTGCAAGTCATCAGTCTTTCAATATATTCATTATTCTGTACATACATTTCTGCTGTTATTGTGAAGTGAAAAGGTCTACTTACAGCTCATAGAACGGGACCGCCGAGTGCTGAAGTGTGTAGTGTGTAGTGTGTAGTGTGTAGTGTGTAGTGTGTAGTGTGTAGTGTGTAGTGTGTAAAAACCATCTGTACTCAGCTGCAACACTCATTACCAAGTTCCAACCTGCCTCTGGAAGCAACGTCAGCACAATAACTGTTAGTCTGGAGCTTCATGAAATGGGTTTACATTGACGAGCAGCCGCACAAAAGCCTAAGATCACTATGCGCCTTGCCAAGCATCAGCTGGAGTGATGTAAAACTTGCTGCCATTGGACTATGGAGCAGTGGCAACGCATTCTCTGGAGTGATGAATCACGCTTCAGACGACTCTGGGTTTGGCGGATGCCAGGAGAACGCTACCTGCCCAAATGTATAGTGCAAACTGTAAAGTTTGGGAGAGGAGGAATAATGGTCTGGGGCTGGTTTTCATTGTTCTGGCTAGGCCCTTTAGTTCCAGTGAAAGGAAATCTTAACGCTACAGCATACAATGACATTCTAGACGATTCTGTGCTTCCAACTTTGTGGCAACAGTTTGGGGAAGGCCCTTTCCTGTTTTAGCATGACAATGCCCCTTTGCACAAAGTGAGGTCCATACAGAAGTGGTTTGTGGAGATCGGTGTGGAAGAACTTGACTGGCCTGCACAGAGCCCTGACCTAAACCCCATCAAAAACCTTTGGGATGAATTGCAACCGTGAGCTAGGCCTAATCACCCAACATCAAGCCTTTTCAGAAGAGTGAAGGCTGTTATACCAGCAAAGGGGGGGACTAAATCCACATTAATGCATATGATTTTGGAATGAGATGTTCAACGAGCAGGTGACCACATACTTTTAGTCATGTAGTGTATATACTGATATATATACACAATACCAGTCAAAAGTTTGGACACACCTACTCATTCCAGGGTTTTTCTTTATTTTTACTATTTTCTACAAGTGTGGGATTCTCTCAACCAGATTCTCTCATCCACCTGGAATGCATTTCAATTACCAGGTGTGCCTTGTTAAGAGTTAATTTGTGGAATTTATTTCCTTTTATAATGTGTTTGAGCCAATCAGTTGCGTTGTGACAAGGAAAGGGTGGTATACAGAAGATAGTCCTATTTGGTAAAAGACCAAGTCCATAATATGGCAAGAACAGCTCAAATAAGCAAAGAGAAATGACAGTCCATCAATACGTTAAGACATGAAGGACAGTCAAACTGGAACATTTCAAGAACTTTGAAAGTTTCTTCAAGTGCAGTCGCAAAAATCATCAAGCGCTATGATGAAACTGGCTCTCATGGGGACTACCACAGGAAAGGAATACCCAGAGTTACTGTTCCCCTGCTGCAGAGGACAAGTTCATTAGAGTTACCAGCCTCAGAAATCATAAATTATCTGCACCTCAGACTGCAGCCCAAATAAATGCTTCACAAAGTACAAGTAACAGATGCATCTCAACATCAACTGTTCAGAGGAAACTGCGTGAATCATGCTTTCATGGTCTAATTGCTGCAAAGAATCCACTACTAAAGGACACTACTAGATGAAACTTTCCTGGGCCAAGAAACACGTTCAATGGACATTAGACCGGTGAAAATCTGTCCTTTGGTCTAATGACTCCAAATTTGAGATTTTTGTTCCAACTGCTGTGTCTATGTGAGACGCAGAGTTGTTGAAAGGATGATCTCTGCATGTGTGGTTTCCACTGTGAAGCATGGAGGAGAAGGTGGTGTGATGGTGCTTTGCTAGTGACACTGACTGTGATTTATTTAGAATTAAAGGCACACTTAACCAGCATGTCTACCACAGCCTTCTGCAGTGATAGGCTATCCCACCTGGTTTGAGTGGGACTATGATTTGTTTTTCAACAGGACAATGACACCACACCTCCAGGCTGTGTAAGGGCTGTTTGACCAAGAAGTATAGTGATGGAGTACTGCATCAGATGACCTGGCCTCTACAATCACATGACCTCAACCCAATTGAGATGGTTTGGGATGAGTTGGACCACAGAGTGAAGGAAAAGCAGCCATCAAATGTTCAGCATATGTGGGAACACCAGTCAAAAGTTTGGACATACCTACTCATTCCAGGGGTTTTATTCATTTGTACCATTGTAGAATGATAGTGAAGACATCAAAACTATGAAATAACACATATGGAATCACATAGTAACCAAAGAAGAGAAACAAATCAAAATATGTTTTATATTTAAGATTCTTCAAAGTAGCCACCCTACCAGAAAGGCCTGATTGGTTGAGCGCTGATTGGTTGAGTGCTTTCCTTCTGAAAGGTTCTCCCATCTTTACAGGAGAACCCTAGAGCTCTCACAGAGTGACCATTGGGTTCTTGGCCACCTCCCTGACCACGGTCCTTCTCCCCCGACTTCGACCTAATTTCTTGATTTTTGCTCTGACATGCACTGTCAACTGTGGGACCTTATATATAATCAATTGAATTTACCACAGGTGGACCCCAATCAAGTTGTAGAAACATCTCAAGGATGATCAATGGAAACAGCATGCACTTGAGCTCAATTTCGAGTCTCATACCAAAGGGTCTGAATACTTATACAAGATATTTCTATTTTTATTTTTAAATAACCATTTGCCAAAATTTCTAAAAACCTGTTTTCGCTTCATCATTATGTGCAGATTGATAAGGGGAAAAAAAGTGAGAAAAAAGTTTAATTCATTTTAGAATAAGGCTGTAACTTAACAAATTGTGGGAAAAGTCAAGGGGTCTGAATGCTTAGCACTGTATAGACTGTATAGATATATAATTATATATTTGTTGCATACAATATAGCTCAGTATAAATATTATTTATTTTATAGTCTTTTTTGTTCATCTTTATCAAGGGGGGTCAGACCCCTCTATATTTAACACGGTCATAAAATAACAAGCACATGACTTGTGATCTTTAATCCTGTTTATGGTGGACATGTTATGACTCCCTCTGCCATAACTCCTGAGCAGTGATCCTGAAATGGTAACGCTAGTTGTTGTGGATTTTGGCTCACGGCAGGAGCTCCTTTTGATGGTGACAGATGGAACACAACAACAGTTTAAAAAGATGAAAGGTGTTCCTGCGACCCTTTAATACCCCCTGAATACCCATTCAGTTTGTCTGCACAGGGGGCTCGGGTGATGTTCCACACTTCGTTATCGGAGGCTGCTGTTCAAACGTGAGAAGGAGATTTCAGACGTCGTCTGATTCAAAGGTTGACATTACCGGCGGCAGCGGCTCTTTGGGCTCGCATCATCACATGCTCCCAGGCTAAATCGTCATGACCTGGGATTTCACCCACCCTGACTTCCAGCTCCCTTTCCCAGGCTACTCTGACTGACTGACAGTCTAGCCCAGCTCTAGCACCCAAAATCCCCGCACTTTGTCCCCCCTGCTCGAATGTTACCCAACCAGCCTTGTTCTTTTGGGAAAACATGACTGTGGCCCTGTCAACATGCCAAAAAGTGCAAGAGAAAACAGTACAAGCAGATCGCCTGTTACGCAACGTGGCCAGTGGCAGTAGCCAGTCAGCCAACCAGCCAGGCAGGCTCTGGGTACATATGGCAGACAGTGGCGCTCTGTGTGTGCAGCCTGGGAGGAGGCAGGGTGGCGAGGGTTGGCGAGAGCACTCTCTCAGCGACCCAGGGGGCTGGCACTGTGCTGGGAACAGGGTGATCTGGTGGGGCTGGAGCCGTGGGAGCAGACACTGGGAGGCAAGTCTCCTGGCGCGACACTCTGCTCAGCTCCCTCTCTCTCCCTTTATCTGAGACGCAGGGCTGAGAAGTGGGTCACCCACGGCCAACAGAGGTAGAGTTACAATTACTGACAGCCCACTGGGAGCTGACTCCCTAGTTTATTCCCTTTGTGGGTTTTTTGTTGGCCCTCAGAGTTGTACATCAACATTTAGGTGGAAGGTTTTATATAGTACACAAAATTAACTGAATTTAAATTTTACATCAATTCAAAATGGATACATCCTCTGAAATTCAAGAGGACTGGATATGCTTAGAAAAACAGAATATTGGAAATCAGAATCAGAAAGTTTAAATTTAACACATCAACAACACAAAGTGACAGTCATTTTGAATTGGCTGTAAACACAAGCATCCATCAGAGTGTACTATAATGCCACAAACAGACTATGTTAAAGTGATGCTAAAAAGGTTTTGTATAAATCCAGCCAGAAGTTTTGAAAGTATCACTTACAAGCCAAAATGGGTCCCTGAAAATTGTGCACAATTGTGTAAAATTTCATCTATTTTGTATTTTATGTTATGTCCCCCACCATTTCCCCCAGAACTTTGCATGATATGTTATGAAATCCAATTCGTAATTTTTTTTACGAATTTGTAGGTGCTTAAAATCTTGTTCAATCTGTTTAGTTCTTCTGTTCTGAAGCCCATTGGTGTGATGGTGTTGGGCTGTGGCGTTGCTCCCTCTGAGGTATATAGTGGCACAGGCACAGCACACTGGGAATCATCGCACCCCATAGAGCAGCTGAAAGGGCTCCCTCGTAATGCCAAACGCAGGGTTAAATGTCTTGTCACACTGCCAATAAATCTGAAGAAAAAAAAAATCACTCTCCCCATTCAACTAACAGTGAACAACAAGCCCTAACCACGCCTGAGGAAAAATACTATTCTCCATAGAAACAACTGATTTTCATTTTCAAAATGAGTGATTATAGATCACTCTTGGAAAATCTAGGGTTAAAAAAGATATACATATCTGTTATCATAACTTGTTGATGATAAACCAGTGTATTCAAATGGATAAATTATAAATGTTATGGATATGGCAAGTTCCACCTCCTCTTTTCGTAAGTGAGCTAAGCTGTGCTTTGGTCCTCCTGAATGAGCCTAACATACACTCAGAACACCTGCTCTTTCCATGACATAGACTGACCAGGTGAATGCAGGTGAAAGCTATGATCCCTTATTGATGTCACTTGTTAAATCCTCTTCAATCAGTGTAGATGAAGGGGAGGAGACAGGTTAAAGAAGTATTTTTAAGCCTTGAGACAATTGAGACATGGATTGTGTGGGTGCCATTCAGAGGGAGAATGGACAAGACAAAAGATTGAAGTGCATTTGAACGGGATATAAAGGTAGTAGGTGGTAATGCTGATTGGTTTTTCACGCTCAACAGTTTCCAATCAAGAATGGTCCACCATCCGAAAGGACATCCCGCCAACTTGACACAACTGTGGGAGGTCTTGGAGTCAACATGGGCCAGCATCCCTGTGGAACGCTTTAGACACCTTGTAGAGTTAATGCCCTGACGACGTGTACATGGCCTCTCAAAGTCTCTTAATCCTAGGTGAGTAGTCATGAATTACAATATCCCTTTCTTCCCACTCCACAGAGAATAGAAGAAATCAGAATTGTGATTGAGGCCCCAGTCAGTCCTGTTCTCAGAAAAACACAGATTTTCCCGTCTTCCCCTGTAAACCATGTTTATGACCGGGGCGAGGTCGCTCACTTCAAGGTAGTGCTCTGCTCTTTTTTGGTGCAGTGAGCAGTGTTGCTGGGGCTCATGTTCCACCGGCCCTGGCCCTAACCTCTCCCCATTCACAAGGCCTGCAGGGACATAGCCCTCCTCTGTCTGACAGACTCTGCACAAGGCAGCGCAAGTGATGCTATTTGTTTGCCACCATGGTTTTCCACAGCAGTGTTGTTGTTGCTGGTCGCTGACTGGAAGGAAGCTGCGCTCTGGCAACACCCAGAGAGAGCAGCTGAGGGATTCCAGAGCCTGGGATCTATTACCTGTTGCCGAGGAAACCCAGGCAAAAAGGATGTGCACTACTTTATTTACTTCTTCTTGAGACCATTCTGGCCAGAAGTCTTGTCTATAGCCTGTTAGTCAGGCATGTCGAAGTATGCTTAACATTCTAAATATCACACCAATAGACCAAGACCAGACACAAACGGCATTTCTGACATTTTCTGGTTTAATCAACCTTCTTATATCACCTTTAGGATTTGAGAATAAAAATAATAATAATTAAACTAAAATGTAAAATATAAGTTTTTCCAGTTGTTAATGAAATTCACCACTAAATAAAATGAATAAAATGCTACAATCACAAGCTAAATCACATATGTGAAACTCTGAAGTGTGCTACTAATTGTGCCTTTTCCCTCAGTGTAGGGGCCCGCTCTTAGTCTTTATAACGTCACTCAACAACAGTCGCTAAAACACTAGGCAGTGATATATAGCAGAGTAGCCAGCCAGGGAGGAGGTCATGGGAGTTACAATAACAGTCTGGTGCAGAGAGCAAGACCTCTGTGGTCTTCAACATGGACGTCTGAGTGATGCTCACTCGGAAGACCCTGCGCCGGCGCTCTCCGTAAGCAAGCCCAACGCAAGGCGGTACGGCATTCTCATGAGAAACTTCTTTGCTATGTCCCCACGTTCAGCCAGCCTCACATTCACCACCACTCTTGCCGAGAGGATTTTCAGGATGGCCGGATAGAAAAATCCCCCTAAAGATTTCCCAGGCCGTTTTTAGTGCCAGGCCCTAATTTTAGAGCGACTAGACTCAAACTGAGGAGTCAAAGGTTAGGAGGATCTCTTAAAAAACCCAAACTGCAAAACATAAAAATGGAGGATGGGAGAATGCATTTGGGGACGATTCAGATTTAGGAAATGTACGCCTTACATACGCACGCCTTTCGTACGCACTTCTGAAAGTAAGCATTTCACCGCAAAGGCTACACTTGTTGTATTCAGCGCATGTGACAAATACAGTTTAAATTGATTTTTTTTCTCAGTAGTTGGTATTCAGACTTACCTTATGCAGATGCGTAATGGGCTTTGCTTTCCCTTGTGCAGGCTGAATAAATATAATTAAACCGCTGAAACGCCTCCCACTTACTGGCCAAAATATTTTCTCATGGAGCTTTCATTCAATAGGGTTTTCAGTACATTTCTTAAAGCCATCCCTTTAAATTTGGTGTACATTTAATTGGAATTTTCTTGAAAGATTACAATATATGGAGAAAATGTTTCAGAATATTAGGTCTTAATGAAAGAAAGGCATGTAAATACATGCATATTCATCTCCTTATCAGCATCAATTGGTCAATAAAAAAATGCTATAATATCTATGAATAATAAAACAACAGGTTTGGAGCACCTTTACCCGCTAAATATATTGGTTTGATTCATCCTGAAAGTTGCTATATTAAATTGTTCAATCCATCAAATATTGGAAGGTGAGAAAAGTGTAAAATAAGGGTTGAAGAGTAGCCCTATAAATCTACCCTAATAATCCTCACTAATCATGTCATCACAGTTCCAACGGTCTAGTCATTGTGAATCGTGAGCCAGCCTCCAGGTTTAAACTGCTATGTATGGTCTGTGTTCCATAATGATTCAAATAGACTACATGTCCCAAATTATTGCACAACTTGTAATACGTTAGCCTAATATGATCCACTATTGCTAGCGATCATCAGGAACAACCACACTGTCACGTCCTGACCGTAGTTCCCTTTTTATGTCTCTTTTAGTTTGGTCAGGGTGTGAGTTGGGGTGGGCATTCTAGGTTTTTGTTCTAGGTTTTGTATTTCTGTGTTTGGCCTGGTATGGTCCCAATCAGAGGCAGCTGTCGATCGTTGTCTCTGACTGAGAACCATACTTAGGTAGCCTGTTTTCCCCACTATGAGGTGTGGGTAGTTATTTTCTGGTTAGTGTTTGTTGCACCTGTCAGAACTGTTTGGTTATTGGTTTGTTGGTTTTGTTTGTGTATTCATTCTGGATTAAAAGTATTATGGATTTGTACCACGCTGCACTTTGGTCCTCTTCTCCCAATGACAATCGCTACACACATGAACATGACAGAGGAAAGACCTACCATGTAATGTAATGATGCAAAATGTAAGGAAGTTAACACATCATTACCATCAATGACAGTTATAAATGTATATGGGTGGCTACCGATAGTGGCAAATATTTAAAACAATACAAAGTGTAAAAAAACACTATGAAACGTCTGGGCATATAATTAAAAGATTTGAGAAATCATGAATCAACTCTAAGTGTGGCGCTGTACTGTAATTTGTGCATGGCTACAGAAGCCTATAGCTTGGGTCTCCAAACTTCATCCCAGGTTATAAGGCTGTCATTTCATAAACTGCCTGTGGAAAAGCTTATGTTTATCTGCTTCACTTTGCTGCCATATGACTGGTTTCACATTTTCTCCAGTGATTATACGGTAAAATAGATCTAAAACAATTGTAATTTATATTTAGAATCCCCTTTTCCAAACAGCTTACTCATTTACCTAGCTCTTACCAATAGCTCTTATCAATTTGTAAATTACAGTGCATGGAGAATGGTGATATTTCTATAGAAAAAAGAAAGTAGATTTATTGTTTCATCATGTGTAAAGTTGGTGGAATTATTACGGAATTAAGTCAAGGTCAGAATACGGGATATCTGTCGAACTCCTCTGCCACACCTTAATCTCTTTGATCGCCACCCCCAACGAATAGCATGCTATTCTCATGCTTACATTCAAGGTCAGAATACACTTAGTGAGAATAGTGCCTAAAAACAGAATAATATTCCATTTACGCTTGCTCGACTCAGGTCGTAATCAGCCCCTGAGAGATGAGCAGTCACCAGCTAGCTATCCTAGCTGTCCCTCTGGTCGGTCAACTGGCTGGGTCTATTTTCTACCCCACAGAGTAGAGGATGGATGGGAGGAAGGAACTGTAAATAGAGGGAGGAGAGCAGCAGCTATCATTGTTTTGACAACCTGAACAGCGTGGATGTTGTTGTCTGACAGTCGTCACATTGCCCTGGGGTCAATTGGAAACATCCACCCATTGATATGATATGAGATTCTTAGCAGAACTTTAGGCAGATGAACGGCATCTTGACTAACAGGAATGCAGGCGATGTTTGAATGATGTCAAAGGGCAGGGTTTTGTCTGAACTGGGAACTTGTTCCATCTTGAAGATGAAACCATACTCAGAAAGAAAACATGTACTCTGTCAGCAGCTTAGAAAGCCAATAGTCATGACTCAGAAAGGTGAATAATAATAGTCTACTTAGGGGCTAATGACGATGGAAACTATTCAAGCATTATTTCTCAGGCTCACCAACCCATTCCAAAGTTGGGAACAATTACAGATATAGTATAAGCTGACTATAGTCTATCATTTCAAACATAGACATTACCATACAGTACCACAACACTACAGAGTTTACTGATACTTCAATTACTAATGCTCTTACAATCCATATCAAAGCGCACTTTGGTCGGTCATATCATCCATTAAACCCATTTAACCCCCAAGTCGTGCCCCAGAGAGAGCTCTTCCAGGCTGGGTATTTTTGCCTACCATGCCCCTAAATAGAGTGTCTGTCTGGAGGAAACAGTGTAGGCAGGAAGTGTGGTGGCACAGGTGGATGAGGCTGACATCCTCCAACGAGACTGTCCCTGTCTCCCTGACAGGACACAGACCCTGGGTATAGCATTACAACCCAAGAGGGAGGAAGAGACCCATATCCTTTGCCATCATCATGACGAAATATGGGCTCATAGCTGCTTGGTTGTAAAGACACCGAGAGACAAAGACGACACAACTCAGTTGGGGATAGGCCTATTTCTAGAAATAAACATGTTAGAATACCCTCCATGTCCAAGTATCATGGGTGGAAGATTAAGCAACAATTTAGAACACAAAAGTCCAGTAGCGGTGTGTGGGTAAAATCCCCGGGGAAGCCAATCCAAGAAAAAGAAATGCCATATTACAACCTATGTGTTGTGATAATTGCATTATTTGCTCTATAATCTGTTTGTTCATATGCCTTGTGACCGTGATATATAGGTATAAGGCTGAGACAATAAGCCGACACAGTGGCAGAATAAATTCAACCACACCTTTGTTTCATCACAAGACTGAGGTCCACAAAACATATTACATGTAACAAACAGTTACATGGCTTCAGCATGGTCAAGCAAGATAATGTTCTCGATATTTACAGAATACTAAACAACTATTGATTTAGAACCACAGAGAGTTACCGCAAGTCGCAAAGAACACAGGAGTTGCCTCCATTATTCCAGCACCATTTCAACTTCAATATTTCAACATCATCAAATCACAGAGAACTATTTAGTGCAATCAACATAAGCTAAATATGATATTGCTGTCCATTGTACTGATTTGTGTGTGTGTGTGTGTGGGGGGGGAAGTAGAAGGAAAAAAAAAACATGTTGAATCACCCAGAAACACCAATGCCATCCTCCTTTCTTTCATGACTCTATCATACAGTACACGCTTTTCGTTTTTTGTCGTCTTAGTCTACCTGGCTAAAACGCTTGCTCGCTATCCTTTCCTTTCATTGGAAACAATGCAGCAGGCCGGCTAGTTAACATTAGCCTACTACATCTAGCTACATATTGAACTTCCATCCTCTCAGGCCGCGGGCACAATGTATGAATTTATGGTTAGATCAGAATCGTCTTTATAATCATTGGCCAGTGCGGAGAATTAAGTAAAACCACAAGGCCAAGTCCCTAGCTCCATCCATGGCTAGCTTAGGAACGAAAACATTTTAGTTAGTTAGCTAGCCACTGGAGGATGACAACACAACGAGATGCAAAAAAAAAAAAAATCTGTAAATAACGTTTGGCTTGTGATTGGTGTGATGCCAAATCCAAACTGTCTTTTTTGGTGTGCCAGGACCATTGACAGTTGAACTCACTCAACACTGATTGGCTATTATTTAACTTTAAAAAATTATAAAGGGAAGCCAAATGCTCGATGGCTTCCATTGCATTCAATGCTTTTTTTTGACCAGACAGCATCAGATAGATGGCCTGCCCATACTGAGACAGATGGGCGCTGTTTCACTCGCTCTGATGCTTTCTCCGGTGAGATACATTCAGCCTCTAGGGAATTGAAGAAAAATGATGAAACACAGAGAGACGAAAGATCAATTATTAGATTTTTTCTTGGTACATTGTTTTGGGAAGCATCAATCAATACACTCCACTGCAAAAGTCACAATATTTCACCAGATATCTCAGCTACCTCACCCCCTATCTCTCTTAACCCTCCTGCTGTGTTCTTGTCGAATTGGACCGATTTACAAGTTTTACCTCTGAAAAATGTAGTTCATTTAATGTGATTGTCATATGGTTCCATGACTTTGTCCACACAGGGCATCTGAACACAAAATAAATGTTGATGATTTTCATAAAATGTTAGACACCTGTGGTGTTCCCGGTCATTAGAAATAAATGGGTGAGACTACAATTAGTGTATAAAATTTAGTTCAGGTACATGCCCATTCATCAGATGGACACACTTCCTCTCCCAGACCCCCACATGCATGTGTGTTGGCTTGGCTTCCATGGCAACCCCCACGGGAACCTTTCCCCAATAGAATATTTCCCCCACCACGGAACCACACCTGTTGTTATTCTCACAAACAATCGCAACATTGTTTCAATAATATATAGAACTTTTCTCACAGCTCTGGTATGTAAAGCTTTTTTGAGGCCTTGCTCACAATTCGTTCTGTGGGAGCAGGATGACCAAACGATATACTGTATGTGAGGCTCTTGATCATATCTTTGATCATGACACTGGAGAGGAGGATAGAGGCCAGGAAACTGACAGTGAAGATGCATTAGAGGAGAAAGTACTCTGGGATAAATAGCACTATGTTTCATCTGAGTATTTGTTATAGTCATAATAATCCATACATTATGCTTTTTGTTAATCAAAAACGAGTTGTATGAATTCAGGTCAATGAGGCCCACAAGCCATAAATAGCAAATAGATGTTCAAAATGTGTACTGTTCACAAGAACACAAGTTGATTAAAAGATCTAACACAACATTAGGTGATAATATATGTATTATTATGGATTTATAATCAGCTATAATGGGGCGGTCATTTTGGACCGGGAAGATAATTAATTAACATGAAACGAATACAACAGGAGGGTTTATAAGCTCTTTGACATGTAATGTGTTGATGTTTGGTTTAGAGTCATCTCTCGTGGACAGACTACGTAAACATAAATCTGAACAATTACGCCAGACTTTAGTTGGGTTAACTGAGATTAGGTTTGGAGTAAGATGCCAGTGATGTAATGTGAGTGGAATCCTAATGTTCCTGTAACAGACACATTGTATGCCTTGTCAGACGTGCCAAGGCCTCTACTTCTAAAGACACAGGGGAAACAGATTTAACAGCAACAGAAGGAGAAAGGGGTCTAAATACTCACTTTGTAAATACTTGGAGATTATGAACACACAATCAGTCATTTCCACAACATGTATCTGACTATCAAACAGATTCCTTTAGAAACGTTGTTTCTCATGCACATAGTTTTCACACACTTTGGGAAACTACGTGAATAGGTCGGACGTCATAATTCCAAGTTAAAGGCATTTTTTTGAATATGAGAGCGATTCCTGGTATAATGATTAGGAGACTAATTTCCTGGGCATTAGGCCAAACTTAATTTACCAGACAGCTTCAAAGGGAGTCCAATTGTAATGTGTATCATTTTGGGCGGCGTTCTATTGCTCATAAAAATGATATTGCTCATAAAAAAAAGCATGTTATTATATATGTTATGTGTTAGAATTGAAATACAATTTCAAAGAAACAATCTGTACATACATTGTCAACTAGTTGGCTGCATTTAGACAGGCAGCCCAATTCTTTCTTCCACTAATTGGTATTTTCAGAGCTGATCTGATTATTCAAAATACCAATTTGTGAAGAAAAAAAAACACAGATTTGAGCTGGCTGTCTAAACACAGCCGTCGAGTAGTAGGCCTAAAACAACTGTTCTGACAGTGCTGAGCTTATGGTTTGTGCATTGCCTTGTTTATGCTGCCATCTATTGGCTCTATTTGATCGTTACACACATTTCTGGCCAGGCTTTTGTTTACTACCAGTTCGCCTAAACACCAATGTCTGCCCACATAAACTCAGAGGACTTTAAAAACATGTTGAAATGTACTAAACTCATTGGGCAACTGAACGTTTTTTATATATTTTTTTAAACAAGCTCCAGCTTAATTGAATCACTGCTCCCACTGTGTCCCCAGGAGTACGAGAGCCAGTCGAGCGCTGAGGCTAAACTTGTGAGAGTTTGACCTGCTAGAGAGGATTCTGCCGGTCCATGAGTACAAGGTGCTGGAGGAGAAACCAGGCAGGCTACAATAATTATTTGATTTCACACAAGGTAGGTACTATCTCTCCTTTAACTTGGTAACGAGGGCTGATAATCGGTTCTATGGACTATGTTAAGGTGGTGTAAAATGTTTGTTTCTTTCACCCTCCACGGGCTGATTCCAACACCCGGAGATTGTCCGGTTTATGAAGAGTCTGAACGAAGAGAGCTGGCCACATGGAAGCTGGAGGTGATGGGTTGTCTAGATCAGAGACCAAGAAACCAAGAACAGGCTCCTCCTTGTGACTTCAACATTTTCACTGAATGATGCTACACTCAGCATGTGTCCATAATGTTGTGGTAGCCACTGTTCCTCACAGGAAAATGCAGGATTTCTGGTTCGGGAGCTGTGGAATAATGAAGCAAAAGCTGGGCTGTCGTTGAAAACAAAACGTGCGCCCTGTTGTACTCATAAAGTGCTCATTTTATTCTACATAGAAGTTGGGAAAGATTTTGAGTCATTTTTTAAAATGAACGTTTCTGAATGTGCACATATTTCACCTGTATGATTCACGTGACGTGGGAATGGGAAGATGTTTGTCAATTACAGCACATTTAAAAAATGTGTTTGGGCTGTTTTAATACAATGTATGTGTGCTTGAGTGTTTGGGCTGTTTTAATACAATGTATGTGTGCTTGAGTGTTTTATTAGAGTAGTACCACATCATTTAACATATAGTATATATTTCAATGTAATACCATGTTTTAAGACACTGGACCTTTAGGTTGGTTTGCAAAAAAAAAATAATAATAATAATGATACTGCAGTAAACACAGTATATTCACATAGCAGTTTTTTCGGCAGTGTTTGATGTGGAACTGTGTTAGAGCGGTCAAATCCACAGGCGACTCCTGGCATTATACCTACAGTGGACATGCATGGCGTCGCTTTAAGAGAGAACCCATGCAGCCTTGTTTACAAATTCAAACACTGGAATGTGAGATGTTATCTACAGTACATCTCAATTAGGTTGATAAAAGTCCTCTATTTTGTTTGAATGATTTTCAATTTGAGCGACTTTATTTCTATATAGACATCTCACTTTCTAATTCTGAAATTCAAACGCGAGTGGGACAGATTTGGCTTTGTGACACCACCAAAACATCAGTCTATGCGGGTGACATCTATCGCAGGTTAACACTTGATCTGATTGAATCTAGGCCTAAAATCGGCAAATGTCTGAAAACATCTATCACCTGAATGTCTGATAAACGTCACAGTTATGTTAAACAATTTGAACAATAAACAAGGAGATTGTGCTAATTATGTAAATAGAAAAAAAAACGGCTGTATGGTTCATTGTAGATTAGCAGTAATAAACACATTTAAAAATAAACATTTAATCCCACAGGGTGTCAAAGCATCTACACTGCTTGACAGCTGTGATCTATAATAAGCATAAATTGTGTATCATATACATACACTGGATGGTCATTCTGTCCCCGATCAAGGCTCATGTGCAAACGGTACACAGTTGGATTAAAGGAGATATTAATATGATTCGAAAGGTGTGACAGTGTATTCAGTAGATTCCAGCACAAGGCCTTATCTTGGTCCCCATTAACAGTATTGGCCTACAAACCCAGCACATGCAATTTCAAGTATCAGGTACAACTCCCTCCCCCCAATAGTGTTATATGACTGTCCACTCTTGGAAGTAGGAGCTCTATTCAATGTGTATTGCTGAAGCCGTACAGATTGCAAAATAGAAAAGGTACATTTCCGATTGAGCTAACATATGCAGCATTTACCGTGAATGCAGGAACATTGCCTTTAAAACTTCCACAATATGGATTGAATAGAGCCCTAATGATAATAACATTTTTTTAAAGTCAGTCATTTTAGTATTGGGAAGAAATGTATCACTATTTGTTTTTCAAATACATTTGATATAAACGCAACATTCATTTTAATACAAAAAGCTAATAGTTGTAATCATAGAAATGAAATAAAGGACAGGAGTACTTTACAGTATCACAATCTTTCTTTTTGATGTTGTATGGAAACGCATATAAAGCTAAGTAGCAGGTAGATAATATACATTTGTGTTGGTACTGATGGGGCTTTGGTTAGGTAGGCCTATGTCATGCACTCCACATCAGGTAATGTGGCCTCTGGGCCAGTGAGGGGCAGTAGAGTGCTAATCCTGGTCTGGGGAGGTAGTTGAGTGGTTCAGACTGGTCTAGCAGGTCCTCTCATGATCACTGCTCTCGGACATGTTGTTGCTGGGGGTTTCTTGGGCACTGGCGTGAGCGGCTGAAGACAACACCTCCTCAAAACTCCCTCCACCCCCTTGGCTTCCCACCTTGGTCTGCTCCAAAAACAAAAATGCAGAGGCACACACACAAAAGCAAACAACAATGTTAAAACCAATAAGAATCTGTGACATTTCTTTGGTGTTCTAACAACCCTGCTGATGACAACATTTGGCTCTAAATGCTCACATTCAAAGTGGAGCAATTGTTCTCCAGAGAGTAGTGTTTAACTTAAATTAGTTGAGCTGTAAAAATAGACTGGATTTAAAAAACAACTTTTATTTAACTAGGCAAGTCCGTTAAGAACAAATTCTTATTTACAATGCTGGTCTACACCGGCCAAACCTGGACCAATTGTGCGCCGCCCTATGGAATACCTAAACTAGAGGAAGTGAAGCTTTGAAAGGAGTCAACAAGAAAGACCCGAATACTGTTGAGACACAAGGTTTACTTTATGTTGACTTTACTTAGGCTGGGATTCAATCCGATCGTGCTTTGTTCGCAATGCACATTTTAAAGGCAATGTTCCCGCATTCGGAAGGGACACATTCTTAAAAAACTAACTAACGGCCTAACTTACTTCAACATTACGTAAATAAATCTCTCATAGCTCAGTCATTGCTCTGACAGCAACATGTGTAATGTTTCACATTACCTTTATGTTGGAAACGGTGCATTCAACTTTCTCCTCAAAGGACTTGAAACTGGGTGAGTTCCTAATGGGATGATTAGTCAGATCAGTTTTCCACAATACTAGAATTTTACTATACAACATGTATCTGAGTCAACATGAAGCAGAACTGCACAACGGTTGAAGCCAGCCACCATACTGTACCTTTACTGTTGTGTACAGTTTAACTAAAGCTGCCTGCACTTACAGTCCTCTCTATACTAAAGCTGCCTGCACTTACAGTCCTCTCTATACTAAAGCTGCCTGCACTTACAGTCCTCTCTATACTAAAGCTGCCTGCACTTACAGTCCTCTATATACTAAAGCTGCCTGCACTTACAGTCCTCTATATACTAAAGCTGCCTGCACTTACAGTCCTCTATCAACACAACACTGTGAGAAGACCTGTATGTAATCGAAAGGTTGCTTTTTCTAGTGTTAGGATTTCTATGATTGCTGTATTTTCACACATTTATCTTTTAATAAACAGGTCAGATAAATACATTTCTAGCCATCTTGTCCTGATGACTGCTGCAGTAAATAGACCAAGATTACATTATACCTGTAAATTCTGAAACAATACCAATTCCCCTCATAATAATGCTTACAAACATTCAGCCTTAAGACAACAAGAATGACTGGGTGGCTAAGGATGGGGATCTAACGGAGTACTAACCCTATCACTACACACAATTACCTCATAGCGGGCATGCTCATTGAGTGGCGGATAGAGTAGCTGTCCCCAGAGAGCATGGCCCAGATAAGAGAGGAGTTCAATCATTAACATGAATTTACAGAAAGCAGAAATCACAGAGCACACACACTAGTCAGTACGGAAACTTTTCTATAATAGAGATTTACCCATCATCCGATTGCCCAAAAGAAACATACAGTTTTTAGATTTAAGTATTATAGAGGAATATAATAGCTTATAGTGTAATATGATATATGTTCTTAGACAGTGTTGGGAAAGCCAATTATTGCCTACTTCACCCATATTTTAGCCAAAAAAGTAGTGTAGTTCCAGTAGTTACTTACACCGCTACATGGTAAAAAACGTTTACTACTGAAAACACTATTTGAATTCAGTTAAACTACCACAAACCTACTGCAAAACATTTGTAGTTAAATGACTAGTTGAACTACATGTAGTTCCCTACTCAACACTGTTCTTAGACGACTTAGTAATGCAGTATCATCTAAAGTGATGACTTATACATATTTATATGACTAACAACTTCTAGAGAACTAGTAATGGTAATTGTACAAAAGAGAAATAAAAATAAAACGCAACTGTAACCATATTGGTCTACCCTCAAATAAAACATGCTATGGTCAACAACACTAAGTCATGCATGCCTAGTGGTCAGTTTGCTACAGATCTGAGGAGCTGGCGTATTCACTATTATGTGACTGCACCGGAATTGTCTCAATCAAATCCTGGATATGATCCCATTCAGTTGGTAGTCAGCATCCTAATTACACTCATATTTATGTAAGTAAATGGCCACCATCTTAGTTGGTCTTTTGACTAGTTTCAGTGCAGTCATAGCAAAGACACACAGAATATCAGACTCCAAATCAGAAGTAGACTACTGAGATAACACAAACACAATATCTTACCCAAGTGAATTTGATCTTTTGATGCGTAGAAAGAGATGAAAAAACATATTTCAAGACATTTGAATGACAGTATCAAGTGCCCCACTTATACTGTACATTGTGACTTAATTTCAGAAATACAGCAGAGTTGAATTAATCTTCTTTTCAAGAAAAGCCACATAAAGATCCAGTCCACACACACAGTTAACCAAGCAATCATCCAAGCTATGGCAATGCCATACTCTATGCTGTACTCTAGGCCGACATTATGAAATAGAATGCAAATGTTTGGGTTGCAACTATTTAAATAGAAATCTGCAGTCTGTAGTGCCGAGTAAAGCCAGCAGCAAGTATCACCACAGGCAACATACCTTGCTCTGTCTGGTACCTCCTAGCTAAATAATACTTTGAGCATTTTTCAAACCCAATGCAAGTGGGCCAGGGCACCTTTTCATTTCACTGGGCAACATAGTAAAAATAATGTGTTGTACTGTATATATAATTCACACGAAAAATCCACAGGAACTCATTTGCATGCACACACAAGGGGGGCATACACTAGGGGGCATACCTTTTGAGATACATTAACTCAAGGCCAAACATGCTGGAATACATGAAAGAATGTCCATTCGTCTCTAGATTCATGTTAAACATGATTTCAAACAAAATTGGTTGATAAATACACTATTCGAAGTATTTTGTTACATGTCATTATCATGCAATAATGACAACAATATTAAAAGAACAAAACAAAGACTGACACGTCGACAACACACACTACATGGACAGGTATAACAGTAAATCACAGTTTTCCTTTGTCATGACTCGTCTGAGTATTGCATTACCAGTGACAGCTGTCTATGATACGATAGCTCCCCAGTGGCAGAGTGTAGAGCCAGAATACTGGCCAGCCATCGAGCTCTATTGTGCCACCATGCCTTGTCAGAGCTCCAGTCCTTCAGGGCTGATCGTGGTCAGTCACTGCGGGCTAGCTCACAGCTCTCCCAGCCCTGATCACAGCTCTCCAAGCTCTGATCCAAACCCACCCCGGCCTGCATCCAATCTGGCCTGCAGAAAGCCGCTTACTCTGGGTTTACGCAATGCAAACATGTCCCCCTGTCTGGGTCAACCCCAGCAACAGTGAGGATTGGGCACATGACAAGGCAGACTGGGTGCAGAGAAGCAGAGACGAGGGGGGAGCGTGGTCATTCTGACTGGAGGGCCCCTGTATTCTGTTTCAATAGCTGTAAGCTTAAAGATGTAGCATAAGGATTTAGTTGATAGGATATTCAATATTTTGATGCGTGGTTGCCATAGGCACTAGTGACACTGTACCTCATATCCCCAAACTTCCTGCTGATGGCTGTTCCCAGTGTGGTGAAAGCTGCTGACGTTTTCTGACCTGCCGTGCTCAACGTCTCCGATGTCTTTTTGTACCTGGCCAAATGAAAAGACGGTGATGATCAAAACAGACAAAGAACAGGATACCTTAGGACAGCCACTCCTGTGCTCTTCCCATCCCTGTCCAGAACACTATTCACTACACACACACAGATTAGTTTCATAGTCATAGTTGGAGCCAGGGTGTAACTGATTCTCCAGCACAGCATCATATCTATACAAATATGCCCAATGGGAATATCCTTTACCTGTGGACAGCAGATTTTATTCATTTTTATTCACTACATATAGTATACATATAGTGCCTTTGGAAGGTATTCACAATCCTGGACTTTTTCCACATTTTGTTACGATACAGCCTTATTCTAAAATGGATTAAATGCAACATTTTCCACAGCAATCTACACACAATACGCCATAATGACAAAGCTAAAATAGGTTGTGTATTCCATTTTAGCTAATAAAAAACAGAAATACCTTATTTACATAAGTATTCAGACCCTTTGCTATGAGACTCAAAATTGAGCTTAGGTGCATCCTGTTTCCATTGATCATCCTTGAGATGTTTCTACAACTTGATTGGAGACCACCTGTAGTAAATTCAATTGATTGGACATAATTTGGAATTCACACACCTATCTATCACACACCCACAGTTGACAGTGCATGTCAGCGCAAAAACCAAGCCGTGACGTTGAAGGAATTGTCCATAGAGCTCCGAGACAGGACTGTGTCCAAGCATAGATCTGGGGAAGGGTACCAAAACATTTCTGCAGTATTGAAGGTCCCCAAGAACACAATGGCCTCCACATTCTTAAATGGAAAAAGTTAGGAACTACCAATTCCAAGCGTCAAGTTGGGAGGAAACCTGGCACCATCCCTACGGTGAAACATGGTGGTGGCAGCATTATGCTGTGGGGATGGGAGACTAGTCAGGATCGAGGCAAAGATTAACGGAGAAGAGTACAGAGAAATCATTAATGAAAACCTGCTCCAGAACACTCAGTACCTCAGACTGGGGGCGAAGGTTCACCTTCCAACGGGACACCGACCCTAAGCACAATGCCAAGACAACACAGGAATGGATTCGAGACATGTCTTTGAATGGCCCAGCCAGAGCCCGGACTTGAACCCCATCAAACATCTCTGGAGAGACCTGAAAATAGCTGTGCGACAACATTCCCCATCCAACCTGCCAGAGCTTGAGAGGATCTGCAGAGAAGAATGGGAGAAACTCCAAATACAGGTGTGCCAAGCTTGCAGCGTCATACCCAAGAAGACTCAATGCTGTTATCGCTGCACAAGGTGCTTCAACAAAGTACTGACTAAAGGTCTGAATATGTGTAAATGTGATATTTCAGGTAATAAATTAGCAAGAAATTCTAAAAATCTGTTTTTACTTTGTCATTATTGGATATTGATAAGGGGAAAAAACAATGTAATCAATTTTAGAATAAGGCTGTACCATAACAAAATGTGGAAAAAGTCAAGGGGTCTGAATACTTTCCGAAGGCAATGTACCCTGAGCAAGGCTTAGGTGAGAAAGACTTTTCCCTATTGATGCTGCAGAATCGATGGGACACACAGGAGAGCATCACTTTGATCATTTGTACAGCTTAAATACCACTGTTAGGGCTCTGGCCTATAAAGGGAAGCCATTGATTTTCCTCTTTGTTTTCTAGGTCTAACAGCCTGCAAGTCTGATGCCAAACCTGGTCTCAGAGCATTTCGTATTTTTCTATATGTAAATTCAGAGACACTACATTTAGTTACGTTTTGTATGGTATGTAATCATTTGTGGATGTCCATCACCCAACTTTGCATTATACACTGCTAAAAATAAATTACGGGAACACTAAAATAACACATCCTACATCTGAATGAATGAAATATTCTTATTAAATACTTTTTTCTTTACATAGTTGGATGTGCTGACAACAAAATCACACAAAAATTATCAATGGAAATCAAATTTATCAACCCATGGAGGTCTGGATTTAGAGTCAAAATTAAAATTAAAGTGGAAAACCACACTACAGGCTGATCCAACTTTGATGTAATGTCCTTAAAACAAGTCAAAATGAGGCTCAGTAGTGTGTGTGGCCTCCACGTGCCTGTATGACCTCCCTACAACGCCTGGGCATGCTCCTGATGAAGTGGCGGATGGTCTCCTGAGGGATCTCCTCCCAGACCTGGACTAAAGCATCCGCCAACTCCTGGACAGTCTGTGGTGCAACGTGGCATTGGTGGATGGAGCGAGACATGATGTCCCAGATGTGCTCAATTGGATTCAGGTCTGGGGAACGGGCGGGCCAGTCCATAGCATCAATGCCTTCCTCTTGCAGGAACTGCTGACACACTCCAGCCACATGAGGTTTAGCATTGTCTTGCATTAGGAGGAACCCAGGGCCAACCGCACCAGCATATGGTCTCACAAGGGGTCTGAGGATCTCATCTCGGTACCTAATGGCAGTCAGGCTACCTCTGGCGAGCACATGGAGAGCTGTGCGGCCCCCCAAAGAAATGCCACCCCACACCATGACTGACCCACCACCAAACCGGTCATGCTGGAGAATGTTGCAGGCGGCAGAACGTTCTCCACGGCGTCTCCAGACTCTGTCACATGTGCTCAGTGTGAACTTGCTTTATCTGTGAAGAGCACAGGGCGCCAGTGGCGAATTTGCCAATCTTAGTGTTCTCTGGCAAATGCCAAACGTCCTGCACGGTGTTGGGCAGTAAGCACAACCCCCACCCTCATGGAGTCTGTTTCTGACCGTTTGAGCAGAGACATGCACATTTGTGGCCTGCTGGAGGTCACTTTGCAGGGCTCTGGCAGTGCTCCTCCTGCTCCTCCTTGCACAAAGGCGGAGGTAGCGGTCCTGCTGCTGGGTTGTTGCCCTCCTACGGCCTCCTCCACGTCTCCTGATGTACTGGCCTGTCTCCTGGTAGCGCCTCCATGCTCTGGACACTGCGCAGACAGACACAGCAAACCTTGCCACAGCTCGCATTGATGTGCCATCCTGGATGAGCTGCACTACCTGAGCCACTTGTGTGGGTTGTAGACTCAGTCTCATGCTACCACTAGAGTGAAAGCACCGCCAGCATTCAAAAGTGACCAAAACATCAGCCAGGAAGCATAGGAACTGAGAAGTGGTCTGTGGTCATCACCTGTAGAACCACTCCTTTATTGGGGGTGTCTTGCTAATTGCCTATAATTTCCACCTGTTGTCTATTCCATTTGCACAACAGCATGTGAAATTTATTGTCAATCAGTGTTGCTTCCTAAGTGGACAGTTTGATTTCACAGAAGTGTGATTGACTTGGAGTTACATTGTGTTGTTTAAGTGTTCCATTTATTTTTTTGAGCAGTGTGTTACGAATTTGCAAAACGTACATTATGTTATGAATTAGCAAAATGTACTATGTTACAAATTTGCTAAATGTATGACATGTTACTAATTCTAGCTAGGTGGCAACTGTAGCTAACTGGCTAACGTTAGCTAGACTAGGGGTTAGCGGTTAAGTTTAGGTGTTAGGTTAAAGGGTTAGAGTTAGGGAAAGGATTAGCTAAAGGGATTAGGGGAAGGGTTAATGTTAGGGAAGGGTTAGCCAACATGCTAAGTAGTTGCAAATTATCTCAAAAGTAGTAAGTAGTTGAAAAGTTGCTAATTAGCTAAAATTGTCCGTGATGAGATTCAAACTCGCAACCTTTGGGTTGCTAGACAGTCGGGTTATACGCCTACCCATTAACCGACCAACCACCCTTTCCCCAGGCACCGAAGACGTGGATGTCGATTAAGGCAGCCCCCCACACCTCTCTGATTCAGAGGGGTTGGGTTAAATGTGGAAGATACATTTCAGTTGAATGCATTAGGTATCCCCCCCTTTCCCTTACTTTCATTTTTGCCATAAGTAACCATATGTCTTATATAACCATACCAAAAGTAACATATCATACTAATTTGAGTGTCCCGGATTTACTATGTTACGTCTATTCTATGAGACCAGGATGCTGCCTGCCTGGCTTCCAACCTCTCAGAGCCCCAGGCCCTAGAGCCTGATTACCGCTCAGTGCATTAGACACAGACTGCATGGAAATCTGAGGTCCGCATCTGGCCGTCACAGACACACCTATGCCTGCTAACGGTTCCATCTGAAAATTATCACTACGCCTCCATAAGAATATCATGTTCATGTTGCTGTCCGAATAGTCTCTTGCATTTCTCTCAACTCGCACATTACTGGTCCTTGCTTCCAGCCTAAAATGTAGTTTGGTACAGCGGGGGTTAATATAAGCCTTGCAGTCTGTCTGTCCGACCTCGTAAACAACAAAGTTTCCCTTTTGAATTTCAATCTCTGTAGTACCATAGACTGTAAGTCTGGACACCATTCACTCTATGGTCTGCATCTGACCCATGGATTGTGCAATGTGCTTTTATAGCACAGGAGGTTGGTGGCACCTTAAATGGGGAGGACGGGCTCATAGTAATGGCTGGAATGGAATGAAATCGAACTCAAACACCAGGTTTCCATGTAGACGAGGCAACTTTTCTGAGCCAGTCGAAATCATGCACCAACCCCATTATCATGGACATATCCATTTAAATGCCAATCGAAAAAAGTAAAAAAAAAAAAATGCAGCAAGTGTAGTGCCATTCCAGGTTCAATATTTGATGTGACTGAATTAGCTGAAGTTAGCTAGCAAGTGACAAGTTAAACGACTGGAGCAACATGACCAAGATTTTTGTCCGGACAATATCTTCTGGTGGAAGAATTAAATTGTATGAATGAACTCAAAATAACTGTTTAAATGAAAACATGTAATTCATTGTTATTGTAATATGATAGTAAGCGTTTTATAAAGCAATAATGCATGCGAAGCAGTGATATATCATGAATACTGTCACAGGTAAATGGGTTGACCAACAACACCATTCACCTGTGACTGTATTAATGATACAGCACTGCCTCGTGCCTTATTGCTTAATTAAACTGCGGCATTGTTGAATACTAATTTCTGATTGGCTTGAAGAGCATTCTAGAGCGTCCATTATTTCCCTATAGCGCACGGAATATCAGCACGGTAGAATTCAATGGTTATAGTTAATTCTTACATGTTCTATGTTTTAGCTGCTTTTGAAAGCAAAAGTTAAATTGAAAACATTATTGGCATTGTGGAATTCGATTTTCATAATAGCAAGCTAGGACTGATGGTTTGGTTAGCTAAACTAGCAAGTCTGTTTGGTTACCAGGGTAACTACTGTAGCTATCTAGTAAACAACGGACGCCAACAACAAACCACACTGACAATAGATACAGCTCAGGCGTTGATGGAGTTGTTGACCTCCTTCACACTTGTCCCTGTTTTGCATTGGTTTTGAGACTGGAGATTAAGGAGATATGTTGTGGCATTTACACAGTGGAGGCCCCCTAATCTCCTCTCCTCTCCCGTCCAGCCAACGATCCCTTAGCACCACGGATCTGCTTGGCCCTGGCGACTTGCGGTTCCCCCTCACCATGGTAACAGTGATTGGAGAGGGGCACTGCTCCTTTGCGCACCTTATTTAAAGTGTGACTCTGGTAACTGAATAAACAGGGAGACAGGAGATCTAGGCCAACTGTATGGCTGTTCACACAAAATGGCTATAAATACAGAACTGACCTATACTGAGTGAACACTTGGTCTTTCCATGATATAGACTAACCAGGTGAATCCAGGTGAAAGCTATGATCCCTTATTGATGTCATCTGTTAAATCGACTTCAATCTGTGCAGATGAAGGGAAGGAGCCAGGTTAAATACGGATTTTCAAGCCTTGAGACAGTTGTGACATGGATTGTGTATGTGTGCCATTCAGAGGGTGAATGGACAAGACAAAATATTTAAGTGTCTTTGAATGAGTTGTTAGTAGGTGCCAGGCGCACCGGTTTGAATGTGTCAAACTGCAACGCTGCTGGGTTTTCCCCAGAATGGTCCACCACCCAAAGGACATTCAGCCAACTTGACACATCTGTGGGAAGCATTTGAGTCAACATGCGCCAGCATCCCTGTGGAACACTTTCAACACCTTGTAGAGTCTATTCCCCGACGAATGGAGGCTGTTCTGAGGGCAATAGAGGGTGCCATTGCAATATTAGGAAGGTGTTCCTAATGTTTTATCCGCTCAGTGTATTTGAGCTCTACAAAACAAATCAGCGGTCTACTTAACATATCTTTCAGGGTTTGTCCTGGCCAGAACTGCACACATTGTTTTGATGTTGATCAGTGTCTCAGAGAGAGCCTGAAGCTGCTGTTTGTTTTGACTGGCTGCTCCCGTGGGAAGATGTGTCCTGGGCCAGGCAGCACTGTGCTGCTGTAGATGTAACAGCACTAATAGGCTGCTTGCTCCCTGTCAATGTCTGCCTCACTGAGCCTGAACAGACCCGGATCCATACATACATCGCTCTGTGATGCCTATAAAGGCAATCTCTGGTGTCAGGAGCAAAACACCTTAACCTCTTGAAGCTAGGGGGCACTATTTTTGTTTGGAAAAATAACGTTACCGAAGTAAACGGCCTATTTCTCAGGACCAGATGCTAGAATATGCATATAATTGACAGATTAGGATAGAAAACACTAAAGTTTCCAAAACTGTCAAAATATTGTCTGTGAGTATAACAGAACTGATATTGCAGGTGAATTTTTTTTTTTCCTGAGGAAAATCAAACCAGGAAGTGGCTTCTATTTTGAAAACTCCATGTTCCATATCCTGCCTTTGCTCCATTTAAAGGGATATCAACCAGATTCCTTTCCCTATCGCTTCCTCAAGGTGTCAGTCTTTAGACATAGTTTCAGGCTTTTATTTTGAAAAATGAGCGAGAAAGATAACATCGCGTCATTGTATGGCCGGGTGCCAGCAGCGCTTTGCTTGGTGCAACAGAGTTTGGGCAGCCATTGCCTTTCCCTCTCCTACTGAAAAAGACAGTTGCGGATGATATATTATTGATTATATATTTTAAAAACAACCTGAGGAATGATTATAAAAAACGTTTGACATGTTTGTGGACATTACAGATACTATTTGGAATTTGTCTGCGTTGTCGTGACCGCTCATTCCTGTGGATTTCTGAACATAACGCGCCAAACAAACGGAGGTATTCTGGATATAAAAATAATTTTATGGAACAAAAGGAACATTTATTGTGTAACTGGGAGTCTCGTGAGTGAAAACATACAAAGATCAAAGGTAAACGATTAATTTGATTGCTTTTCTGATTTGTCACCAAGCTACTTGATGCTAGGGGTTCATAATATTTTGTCGAGCGATCGAAAAACTTAAACGCTTGGATTGCTTTCGCTGTAAAGCATATTTTCAAAATCTGACACAACAGGTGGATTAACAAAAGGCTACGCTGTGTTTTGCTATATTGTACTTGTGATTTCATGAATATAAATATTTTTTGTAATATTATTTGAGTGTGGCGCTATGCAATTCAGCGGTTGTTGATGACAATTATCCCGCTAAAGGGATGGGTAGGGCCCGAGTGCCATTTTCCTATTTTCTTCTCCAAATGCTAAGCTTATGCACTTACTCTGAGACAGTCTTTAAATGGCAACAATAAATGGCAACTGTAGGAGTCTAATTTAGACCCCCCCTCCCCCTCCCCCCTCCTCTGGCTCCATGCACATTGGAATGTATTGTAACAACATATTTGACACATGAAGCATAATACACACATTGAAATATGTTGGGTACTTACGCAGTGGAAGTCTGCATGTCATACCAGCTCCTGTTGAAGTTCTGTTTGAACTCAATGAGTGGTGTTATACCCAGTTTGGCTTTGAGCTCCGAGTGGTGTTTCTCTTTGGAGGCCAACACTTGCCTCAGGGTGGAGATGTCTTCCTCTAACTAGAGGGATAAACAAAGAAAAAAGAGAATTAGAGAAATGGAGTAAGAGAGGGATACTAATTTCCCCTTGGGCTCAAGTATCCATATGTGACCTTGTTTGCTTTAAAAAGTGTAATATTGTTTTGGGATGAAGCCTAATACGCTACATAGATGTTGATTATAGAGCTGTAATAAACTGAGGGAACTGAAGTACAGAACAATGGCTTTTAGCAGACTTTCGCTTATTTGGATGGACAGAATGAAGGTAGAGCTTTCTTGAATCCAACTCGATCAACATACCAGGCTAAACATTGAAAAACAGATCAGTGAAAAGTGCTGATGAGAGGGACTACCTTTGTGAGTTCACTCAATATTTCCTCCCTCTCTTCATCAGTCAGAGTGTTGTTAAGGTCCACATCTGACACCATCTCTTCATCTACTTCTGTTACAGGCTCTGGGTCCAACAGACCTGGGGATAGACAAGGATGGAGGCTTAAAAACTAAACCAACTCGCCAAAGGTTAGGAAACTACAAATTTGCATATGGTGGACATTAACAATCACATACAGTAAGTCATGGCTAGTAACTCAGGCACCCTGCTGTCAAATGGTCTAACTAGAAGAGCTGAGTAGGCTACAGCAAGGCAGATTCACAAATCTGTTGCCATAGTAACACGGCCACAGTTCAAACAGAATGAACTAGATCACTGCTCTGCATCACCGAGACAATGTCAATATACCCAGCATGACCCCAAAATAGTTTAACAACCACCATTATATCCAGTGACCGTAATACTCTACACTAGAGCTTCTATTTCCAAGCCGATTTATATTTTTATGCATTTAAAGCTAAGATACAGTATCTTCTGGGTAGTTTAGAGAAAAGTAATGCTATCCCGTTCCAGAAGGACACCAGTTGTCTATAAGAGCATATACAACTAGGTGGGTCTAATCCTGGATGCTGATTGGTTAAAACTGCATTCCAGCTGGTGTCTATTCCAAAAGTTATCACCGGCTAAAGCTATGATGTTGAAATGCCCACACCATAATTTGCAAATAAATTCATAAAAAATCCTACAAAATGTGATTTTCTGAATTTATTTTTTCTCATTGTCTGTCATAGTTGAAGTGTAACTATGATGAAAATTACAGGCCTCTCATCTTTTTAAGTAGGAGAACTTGCACAATTGGTGGCTGACTAAATACTTTTTTGCCCCACTGTATATAACGAGTGCTGACATGCAATTACACAGACAAAAAAAGAACACATACCCACCCTCATCACACCCTGACCTGACCAAAATAATACATAAAACATAGAAAACTAAGGTCAGGGTATGACAGACATTATCTCCCATTTATTTTAGACTAGCATTTGGTTTTCAACAGTGGAGATCATTGGTTTTCAATATTGAAATTTGATCTCCAGCTGTCCCATAGTAATAAACGTGTCGTGAGTCAAGATGAGACAAGACAGGCAGTCAGCTTTTCTCAGCCAGTCGAAATCATGAATCAGCTAGCATCATTTTTATAGATATATACACAAAGAAATGTCAATAGAAAACAGGTAAAACGAAATGCAGCTAGTTTGTAGTCTTCCATCTTCAGTTTGAAGTGATTGTGTTACCTGTGGTGTTGCCTAGCTCCTGCTCTGAACAAAAGTGTCCTGATGAAAGAGTACATTTTCTATGCCAGGCAAAATCGCGTATCACTAACTCATTGTTATGGATGCATCCAAATAAAATGGCACTAGAAAACTGCTTAAAACGCAAATGCAGCTACTTTGTTGTCCTTTTGGCTGCACTGTTTGATGTGACTAAGTTAGCCGTATGTGGCTAGTATTTAGAACGAATGACTGGGTCCATAGATATGGAACAAAAATACTTAACGACTGGGGCACGTCTCTGGCAACCGAACCGCTAGAAGAAACAACCAGCTGGCTTGGGTAGCAACCTAGATTTGTGTCGGGACTATATCTCGTGAAAGGATAAAATAGTATAAATAAATTCATCAAAAGAATGTTTCTTTAATGAAAATATGTCAATCATTATTTGAATATGTTGGTAACCTGTTGTATAAAAGTGATAATGCCATTGAAGCCGGTGTTGAGGATATATTAGCACAGTTTGCCGGCCTTATACGAACAGCAATATATCCTCCCAACACCAGTATCTCTGGCATTATCACTTAATTAACCGTCTTAGATGTTGTTTCTTATCTGGTTCCACTAAAACAAACAAAAAGGTCAACAGGTCTGACTAACAGTGTCTAATTAAATAGGAGCACAAATCTATTGTTTAATAGTGATCTAATTACATGATAATAAGTGTGTGTGTGCATGCATCTATCTATCTGTGTGTGCATGTGTGTGTTTACAGTCACAATATAAGCAAAACCAGACAAACAACATAACACTTCCTGGTACGTGAAGCACTGAGTGTCTGGTCAATATCTGCAGCCCTGCTCTAAACGACTGACGCACAGACCGATGAAGTAATGGCCAAAGCCCTGACATGGTGTTCCCTCTGCAGATTAGATCAGTCATTAATTGTCCCGACTACCAATAGTCTATTATAACTGCATAAGAAGTACAGTAAAGAGAGACTGTGGCTGTACATTCTATACAAGCCTACAGTAATACACCTGACAATGTAAACTGAATAGAAATCCCAACCTACACTAATCCCAAGGTTGAAAAGCTCTGACATAACTACGACATCTAAACTTAAGGGATGTTATTGAGCAGCGACAAGCTAGCTAGCGGATGTTTTTGTCCAGACAAAGACGACAACTAACAAACATGCGTCACGTCTTTGAGGCCTGGCTTCTCATTACATCTGCAGATGAATGGTGGCATGGCACAGAGCTCGTGATGCAGTTTGGCCACATAACCCAATAACAGAAAGGAAGGCTGTGCTGGGGAACGGAGTCCAATATTTTCTCATCAGAAGCCTTTGGAGCCGTTCCCTTTATTTGGAGCCTTTTCATGTAGCCTTCCACATTATGAACTTCAGCTCTCCTTGTGAATCACTCTACAGCTCTGTCATTTTGCCTTGCTTCAGTGCTTGTAATAGTCAATATATTTCAGAGCACAATATAACCAAACTCAGCATTGTATGGTCATTCCATTTACCTCATTCGTTTTCTACTGACACTTTGCTCATCTCAAATGGGAAAGGATTCAGTTTACTTTGAACAGCGGTTTCTAATCTTTTCACTGTGAAAGGGTAGGCCCCCGGTAGGGATATGTTGCTTAGCAACTTGCCACATAGACATGCAAACCTAATCATATTCATTGAATCATGTTGTTGTCATTAAGACATGTCAATCTGTCAACAATAAGGCTCATTCAATTTAAATCTGACAATTTAGAGGTCTTGTGTTGCCAGTGTGAGGTTCTGCGTCCATTAGCAGTGTTCCTGAGGCCCTGAATGAGGTCCCTGCTGTAGATACATTAACATTTTCTCATGTTCCTTAAATAATCAATATGGAAATAAATATGAAAAAGCACAAAAACAACAGGAAACCATGCAGCCGGAATGCCATTGGAGTCGATGGACTCTGACTTTCTTCTCGACTCCCTGGCAGCCTGTCATCTGAAAATCACATTGCTGTTTCACCACACAGCTCTAAACCCTCACCCCATCCCTGCCAGTCTGATTTAACAGAGGACCACAGTCACTGCCAAAATTATTGGCACCCTTGATAGCGATGAACAAAGACTATAAAATAAATCATTCAAATACTCAGCTACATTGTATGAAGAAAAATTATAGTCTCTTATACAAATACAATTACTCAGAGAAAGAGATTTTATTTATTTATTTTTGGTTTATCAAGTAATCATTTATTTTTCTACAAAAGAATGTTTGTCAAAATTATTGGCACCCTTGTTTTCAATACTTTGTGCACCCTCCCCTTACTAGGACAATGGCACTGAGATTGGAAAACACATTTGAGGAATAGACCATTAGACCATTCCTCCATACAGAATCTTTCCAGATCCTTTGATATCCTTCGTCTGCACTAATGGACTGCCCTATTCAACTCAAACCACAAGTTTTCAATTGGGTTCAAGTCCGGAGACTCAAATGTTATCTGTCACATACTTTGTAAACAACAAGTTAGACTAACAGTGAAATGCTTACTTACTTCCCAATAATGAAGAGATTAATTTTTTATAAAAAGAAAAAAACATTAGGAATAAATACACAATGAGTAATGATAACTTGGCTATATACACAGGGTACCAGTACCAATTCGATATGCTGGGGTACAAGGTAATTGAGGTAGATATGTACATATAGGTAGGGATAGGGTTGCAAAGAGTCAAACTTTCTGGGTAAATGTCCAGAATTTTTCTGGAACTTTTCCATGGGATGTTAAGCCCGGGAATTTTCTGAATTTTGCTTAAATTCAGCAAAAAAGTTAGCTTATTACAGTGTACCTTTTTTTGTGGGATACACAAGTAAATTCTGAACACATCATTGTCACAATCTCAGTTCAGGTCAGCAGGTCTGGGTAGTCTGTGGCTTGACAACTCATCCTCAATTAACTCACACTAATCATATTCAGCAGCACAGAGGCCAGAGCTGTAGAAATACACTCTCTCCTTTTCACATGCTAGGTTCTCAAAGTCATCATTGTTTTGCTGTACAACCTTCTCCACACCAAATATTCTGTAGTATTGACAGCTACCCCAGTGTTGTTCACACATAATCAATCAACCTGATACAAACCTATAGGCAAACTGAAAGGCATATCTCTCACACTGTGGCTGCTCTGGCCATGCTAAAGTCTGTCATCCAAGGTGAAATATCTGTCTATTAGTGATGGTATCACAGTGGGTATCACAATGGTTGTCTCTCTCTCAAAGCAGACAAACAGGTTGCGATCAATTTTGATGACATGGAAAATGTACTGATACCCTCTCATCTCGACCTTTGCACAATGATAGCGACAGCACTGTCATCTCCTATTATCACCGCTAGCTCATTGATGTTCAACGAGTTTACCCATTACGCATTGACAGAAGAACAAATCCTGTAAACTTAACCTGTGTCAGACGGAGCACGGAGCCAACATAACCATAAGTGTTACTGTAAATCCCCAATCCCCTTACCAATGAGATAGCTCTTAACCACGGTAAATAAAATGGATCAGTTAGTAAATAAACAGAGGTTATCTGGAAATTGGTTCCACTTTTTGCTTCCGTTTTAGACCATCTCGACCTGTTACATCATTTCTGACCTGGCTATAGTAGTAGGGTTTTCCTCAGGGATTATCAAACTGGATTTACCACAGTCCTTCGCCTCAGCCACAGCAGAATTAAGCAGTGGTGATAGCTAGCTCAAGTCGAAGATGCCATTTCAGATAGTCCTCTGACTGCAACTTCAAATGGTTGCTCTCAAACTCATTAGGTAAATTAACACTGTCAGGGGTGTTTTTTATCCAATTGGTGGAGGGAGGTGAGAGTGAGTGCAGTCCCTCAGTCACTCACGACAGTGAGACTTAAAACATGAATCAGTAATACTGCATTACTTCAGTCAGAAGGGACACATCACATGAACATTCCTGTGAAGGGCAGTCAGATAATCAGAGAAGCAGCATACCTGTCCTGATATGTCCTTGTCCTCTTTCTTCATTTGGTAGCAGAAACGAGGGGGAAAGATTGTTAATTTTATGAAATTAGTAATTGTTGATCAGATATACACTAAGTGTACAAAACATTAGGATCACCTCTTTCCATGATATAGACTGACCAGGTGAAAGCTATGATCCCGTATCGATGCCACTTGTTAAATCCACTTCAATCAGTGTAGATGAGACAGGTTAAAGAATGATTTTTAAACATTGAGACAAGGATTGGTTATGTATGCCATTCAGAGGGTGAATGGGCAAAACAAAAGATTGAAGTGCCTTTGAACAGGGTCTGATAGGTGCCAGGCGCACCAGTTTGTGTTAGAGAACGACTGATAATCAGCCAGGCCGATATAGCGGTCCGATATTGGCATTTTCTAGTCTAACGTGTATCCTCGTTTCATCTTTTTCCTACCCACGCACTCCTTGTTAGATATTCACATTTATTGCTTGGTAGCAAATGTCATCGCCATTGAGATAGTTCTCATAGTAGCAGGAAACAGCAGCAAGTGATATGAGCGATGAAGAGATGTGAAAGGGTGCAGAGTTACAGCCATCGCTCTATCCAACCGTAGCAGTAGGATCAAGTTCGCCCATTTATTGACCGATAGCTGCATTAGTCAATTGAGTTGTTTAGCGATGCATCCTGGCAGCTAAGTTGTTTAGCGATGCATCCTGGCAGCTAAGTTGTTTAGCGATGCATCCTGGCAGCTAAGTTGTTTAGCGATGCATCCTGGCAGCTAAGTTGTTTAGCGATGCATCCTGGCAGCTAAGTTGTTTAGAGATGCATCCTGGCAGCTAAGTTGATTAGAGATGCATCCTGGCAGCTAAGTTGATTAGAGATGCGTCCTGGCAGCTAAGTTGATTAGAGATGCGTCCTGGCAGCTACATTGTTAAGAGATGCGTCCTGGCAGCTACATTGTTAAGAGATGCGTCCTGGCAGCTACATTGTTAAGAGATGCGTCCTGGCAGCTACATTGTTAAGAGATGTGTCCTGGCAGCTACATTGTTTAGAGATGTGTCCTGGCAGCTACATTGTTAAGAGATGCGTCCTGGCAGCTACATTGTTAAGAGATGCGTCCTGGCAGCTACATTGTTAAGAGATGCGTCCTGGCAGCTACATTGTTAAGAGATGCGTCCTGGCAGCTACATTGTTAAGAGATGCGTCCTGGCAGCTACATTGTTAAGAGATGCGTCCTGGCAGCTACATTGTTAAGAGATGCGTCCTGGCAGCTACATTGTTAAGAGATGTGTCCTGGCAGCTACATTGTTAAGAGATGTGTCCTGGCAGCTACATTGTTAAGAGATGTGTCCTGGCAGCTACATTGTTAAGAGATGTGTCCTGGCAGCTACATTGTTAAGAGATACGTCCTGGCAGCTACATTGTTAAGAGATGTGTCCTGGCAGCTACATTGTTAAGAGATGTGTCCTGGCAGCTACATTGTTTAGAGATGCGTCCTGGCAGCTACATTGTTAAGAGATGTGTCCTGGCAGCTACATTGTTAAGAGATGTGTCCTGGCAGCTACATTGTTAAGAGATGTGTCCTGGCAGCTACATTGTTTAGAGATGTGTCCTGGCAGCTACATTGTTTAGAGATGCGTCCTGGCAGCTACATTGTTAAGAGATGTGTCCTGGCAGCTACATTGTTAAGAGATGTGTCCTGGCAGCTACATTGTTTAGAGATGCGTCCTGGCAGCTACATTGTTAAGAGATGTGTCCTGGCAGCTACATTGTTAAGAGATGTGTCCTGGCAGCTACATTGTTTAGAGATGCGTCCTGGCAGCTACATTGTTAAGAGATGTGTCCTGGCAGCTACATTGTTAAGAGATGTGTCCTGGCAGCTACATTGTTTAGAGATGTGTCCTGGCAGCTACATTGTTTAGAGATGCGTCCTGGCAGCTACATTGTTAAGAGATGTGTCCTGGCAGCTACATTGTTAAGAGATGTGTCCTGGCAGCTACATTGTTAAGAGATGTGTCCTGGCAGCTACATTGTTAAGAGATGTGTCCTGGCAGCTACATTGTTTAGAGATGCGTCCTGGCAGCTACATTGTTAAGAGATGTGTCCTGGCAGCTACATTGTTAAGAGATGTGTCCTGGCAGCTACATTGTTAAGAGATGTGTCCTGGCAGCAAAATTAAAAAAATAAATAATAATAATCCATATAAAAGGAAAATACTAGTTTCATTAGCATCCGTGGTCATAAATCATGACGTTACGTTGGACCCATTTGCATTGAACAGATGTTCTTTTATATTCTCACACTAACAGCAGTGCCTATATGATGTCCTTCCATACAGGTGTCACATGCGTGAGTGATGCTTTTATGCAAATGTTGATCAGTAGGGCAATATAGAAGGCAAACGGATTGTTTGTCATCTGTAGCACCATAGATGCCACAGATCAGTTTGTTATATCTGGAGTACTTCTCCTGTCCTATTCGGTGTCCTGTGTGAATCTAAGTGTGCGTTCTCTAATTCTCTCCTTCTCTCTTTCTTTCTCTCTCTCGGAGGACCTGAGCCCTAGGACCATGCCCCAGGACTACCTGACATGACTCCTTGCTGTCCCCAGTCCACCTGGCCATGCTGCTGTTCCAGTTTCAACTGACCTGAGCCCTAGGACCATGCCCCAGGACTACCTGACATGATGACTCCTTGCTGTCCCCAGTCCACCTGGCCATGCTGCTGCTCCAGTTTCAACTTCCACCTGACTGTGCTGTTGCTCCAGTTTCAACTGTTCTGCCTTATTATTATTCGACCATGCTGGTCATTTATGAACATTTGAACATCTTGGCCATGTTCTGTTATAATCTCCACCCGGCACAGCCAGAAGAGGACTGGCCACCCCACATAGCCTGGTTCCTCTCTAGGTTTCTTCCTAGGTATTGGCCTTTCTAGGGAGTTTTTCCTAGCCACCGTGCTTCTACACCTGCATTGCTTGCTGTTTGGGGTTTTAGGCTGGGTTTCTGTACAGCACTTTGAGATATCAGCTGATGTACGAAGGGCTATATAAATAAATTTGATTTGATTTGATCAGCCAAAATCTACTTTTAAATATACTTAAGTATCAAAAGTAAAAGTATAAATAACTTGAAATTCCTTATATTAAGCAAATCAGATGGCACTATTGTCTTGTTTATTTATTTAAGGATAGCAAGGGGCACACGCCAACACAGACAATTTACAAACTAAGCATGTGTGTTTGGTGAGTCTGCCAGCTCAGAGGATGATGGGCCAGGGATATTCTCTTGAGTGTGTGAATTGGAACATTTTCCTGTCCTGCTAAGCATTTAAAATGTAACGAGTACTTTTGGGTGGCAGGGAAATTGTATGGAGTAAAGTGTACATTATTTTTGGTAACACTTTACTTAACCTATCATAATAACACGTTATGACATGGTTATAACCATGTCATATGTCACAACAGCTGACAACTTCTCATAACCTGTCATAATATGGTCATAACACTCATGTACCTGTTGTAACATATATTGCGTTATTTTATGACTGGTTATGACAATGTCAAAACCCACATTTATTCAAACATTGTTTTTTCCCTGCAAAGAAGTTTCCTTTCATTTGAAAGTTAGTTTCTTAATTTCTTTATTTTTATAATTAATTATTTACAGTCATGTTTTTTTTCTCCATCATATTTAAATAACCTGTAGAAAATAAATGTTGGCAGCCATGAAGTGTTTTGAAAGGCTGTTCATGCCGTCTTAACCCAGTTTATCAAGAGAATTACCATTCAAATCAAATTACAGTGCATTCGGAAAGTATTCAGACCCCTTGACTATTTCCACATTTTGTTACGTTATAGCCTTGTTCTAAAATTGATTAAATCGATTTTTTCCTTTATCAATTTACACACAATACCCCATAATTACAAAAGCAAAAACTTTGTGCGAACTCCAAGCGGGCTGTCATGTGCCTTTTACTGAGGAGTGGTTTCCATCTGGCCACTCTGCCATAAAGGCCTGATTGGTGGAGTGCTGCAGAGATGGTTGTCCACAGAGGAACTCTGGAGCTCTGTCAGAGTGACCATCGGGTTCTTGGGCACCTCCCTGACCAAGGCCCTTCTTATCCGACTGCTCAGTTTGGTCGGGCGGCCAGCTCTAGGAAGAGTCTTGGTGGTCCCAAACTTCTTCCATTTAAGAATGATGGAGACCAATGTGTTCTTGGGGACCTTCAATGCTGCAGACATGTTTTGGTACCCTTCCCAGATCTGTGCCTCAACACAATCTTTGGAGCTTTACAGACAATTCCTTCAACCTCATGGCTTTGTTTTTCCTCTGACATGCACTGTCAAATGTGGAACCTTATCTAGACAGGTGTGTGCCTTTCCAAATCCTGTCCATTCAATTGAATTTAGCACAGGTGGACTCCAATCAAGTTGTAGAAACATCTCAAGGATGATCAATGAAAACAGAATGCACCTGAGCTCAATTTCAAGTCTCATCCATTTTTGTATTTTTTTTATACATTTGTGCAAATGTATAAAACCTGTTTTCGCATTGTCATTATGGGGTATTGTTTGTAGATTGATCTTTCGTGTAAGTAATTTTAGAGTAAGGCTGTATCGTAACAAAATGTGGGGAAAAAAAATCAAGGGGTCTAAATATATTCCGATTTTTTCTATTTAACTACATATCAACAAAGTGAAATGTATTGTTTTGTTTAAAAAAAAAAATTATGCATTAATGCATACATGGCGGTCTAATGATATTGTATATCGGCCTAAAATATTGGTTTCGGTCCTAAAAAAAAATCCATATCGGTCGTTCTCTAGTGTGTCAAGAACTGCAATACTGCTGGGTTTTTCACGCTCAACAGTTTCCCGTGTGTATCAAGAATGGTCCACCACACAAAGGACTTCAAGCCAACTTGACAACATTGGAAAGCACTGGAGTCATCATGGGCAGCGTCCCTGTGGAACTCAAACACACACACACACCTTGCAGAGTACATGCCCGAACGAATTGAGGCTGTTCTGAGGGTAAAAGGGAATGCAAGTCAATATTAGGAAGGTCAAGTGTTCCTAATGTTTTGTACTCTGTGTGTAGGCCTAGACTACTTTGTCAAGGAGGTCACATGTTCTAAACATACAGCCTTTGGATATAACATGTTCATAACCAGAGAAAAAATGCTGTATAACAAACATCTGAACATTTTTGACACATACATAGATTACATAGGTGTTTCATTGTTGGCGTGATGAAGTTGACCCTGGTTAGGCAATTCACGTACAGATACTTTAGGGCTGTATACGTACTGAGAGAACATTTAGAAATTTCAATCAGCTCAAACATAACATGCTAGAGAACTTTAGTATTCCAAAAGTGAAATCTTGCTATCTACAGTTGAAGTTGGATGTTTACATAGACTTAGGTCGGAGTCATTAAAACTAGTTTTTCAACCACTCCACAAATTTCTTGTTGAACAAGTTTTGGCAAGTCGGTTAGGACATCTACTTTGTGCATGACACAAGTAATTTCCCCCAAAATAGTTTACAGACAGATTATTTCACTGTATCACAATTCCAGTGGGTCAGACATTTACATACACTAAGTTGACTGTGCCTTTAAACAGCTTGAAATATTCCAGAAAATCATGTCATGGCTTTAGAAGCTTCTGGTAGGCTAATTGACATCATATGAGTCAATTGGATGTGTACCTGTGGCCTACCTTCAAACTCTGTGCCTCTTCGCTTGACATCATGGGAAAATCAAAAAAAAACAAACATCAGCCATCGGTTCATCCTAGGCAGCAATTTCCAAACGCCTGAAGGTACCACGTTCATCTGTACAAACAATAGTGTGTGAGTAGAAACACCATGGGACCACACAGCCATCATACCACTAAGGAAGGAGACGCGTTCTGTCTCCTAGAGATAAACGCACTTTGGTACGAAAAGAGCAAATCATTCACAGGACAACAGCAAAGGACCTTGTGAAGATTCTGGAGGAAACAGCTACAGAAGTATCTATATCCACAGTAAAAGGAGTCCTATATCAAAATAAACTGAAAGGCCACTCAGCAAGGAAGAAGCCACTGCTCCAAAACCGCCATAAAAAAAAGCCAGACTACGATTTGCAACTGCATATGGGGACAAAAATCCTACTTTTTGGAGAAATGTTCTCTGGTCTGATGAAACAAAAACAGAACTGTTTGGCCATAATGATAATTGTTATGTTTGGAGAAAAAAGGGGGAGGCTTGCAAGCTGAAGAACACCATCCCAACCGTGACGCATGGGGGTGGCAGCATCATGTTGTGGGGGTGCTTTGCTGCAGGAGGGACTGGTGCACTTCACAAAATAGATGGCATCGTGAGGCAGGAAAATTATGTGGATATATTGAAGCAACATGACCTCAACCCCATAGAAAATGTGTGGGCAGAACTGTTAAAGCATGTGCGAGTAAGGAGGCCAACAAGCCTGACTCAGTTCCACCAGCTCTGTTATTGTGGGAAGCTAAACAGTTAAACAATTTAAAAGGCAATGCTGCCAAATACTAATTGAGTGTATGTAAACTTATGACCCACTGGGAATATGATGAAAGAAATAAAAGCTGAAATAAATAGTTCTCTCTACTATTATTCTGACATTTCACATTCTTAAAATAAAGTGGTGATCCTAACTAACCAAAGACTGGGAATTTTTACTAGGATTAAAAAGGTCAGAAATTGTGAAAAACTGAGTTTAAATACTCTGCTCAAAAAAATTAAGGGAACACTAAAATAACACATCCTAGATCTGAATGAATGAAATATTCTTATTAAATACTTTTTTCTTTACATAGTTGAATGTGCGGACAACAAAATCACACAAAAATTATCAATGGAAATCAAAATTATCAACCCATGGAGGTCTGGATTTGGAGTCACACTCAAAATTAAATAGGAAAACCACACTACAGGCTGATCCAACTTTGATGGAATGTCCTTAAAACAAGTCAAAATGAGGCTCAGTAGTGTGTGTGGCCTCCACGTGCCTGTATGACCTCCCTACAATGCCTGGGCATGCTCCTGATGAGGTGGCAGATGGTCTCCTGAGGGATCTCCTCCCAGACCTGGACTAAAGCATCCGCCAACTCCTGGACAGTCTGTGGTGCAACGTGGCGTTGGTGGATGGAGCGAGACATGATGTCCCAGATGTGCTCAATTGGATTCAGGTCTGGGGAACGGGTGGGCCAGTCCATAGCATCAATGCCTTCCTCTTGCAGGAACTGCTGCCACACTCCAGCCACATGAGGTCTAGCATTGTCTTGCATTAGGAGGAACCTAGGGCCAACCGCACCAGCATATGGTCTCACAAGGGGTCTGAGGATCTCATCTCGGTACCTAATGGCAGTCAGGCTACCTCTGGCGAGCACATGGAGGGCTGTGAGGGCCCCCAATGAAATGCCACCCCACGACTGACCCACCGCCAAACCAGTCATGCTGGAGGATGTTGCAGGCAGCAGAACGTTCTCCACGGCGTCTCCAGACTCTGTCACATGTGTTCAGTGTGAACCTGCTTTCATCTGTGAAGAGCACAGGGCGCCTTTGGCAAATGCCAAACGTCCTGCACGGTGTTGGGCTGTAAGCACAACCCCCACCTGTGGACGTCGGGCCCTCATACCACCCTCATTGAGTCTGCTCAAATGGTCAGAAACAGACACATGCACATTTCTGGCCTGCTGGAGGTCATTTTGCAGGGCTCTGGCAGTGCTCCTCCTGCTCCTCCTTGCACAAAGGCGGAGGTAGCGGTCCTGCTGCTGGATTGTTGCCCTCCTACGGCCTCTTCCACGTCACCTGACGTACTGGCCTGTCTCCTGGTAGCACCTCCATGCTCTGGACACTACGCTGACAGACACAGCAAACCTTCTTGCCACAGCTCGCATTGATGTGCCATCCTGGATAAGCTGCACTACCTTAGCCACTTGTGTGGGTTGTAGACTCCGTCTCATGCTACCACTAGAGTGAAAGCACCACCAGCATTCAAAAGTGACCAAAACATCAGCCAGGAAGCATAGGAACTGAGAAGTGGTCTGTGGTCACCACCTGCAGAACCACTCCTTTATTGGGGGTGTCTTGCTAATTGCCTATAATTTCCACCTGTTGTCTATACCATTTGCACAACATCATGTGAAATGTATTGTCAATCAGTGTTGCTTCCTAAGTGGACAGTTTGATTTCACAGAAGTGTGATTGACTTGGAGTTACATTGTGTTGTTTAAGTGTTCCCTTTATTTTTTTGAGCAGTGTATATTTGGTTAAGGTTTATGTAAACTTCTGACTTCAACTGTATTTACATAATAGGGCAAGCAAGCATATCAAGAACACATAGGCCCATTTTCTGGTTTAAATTGTGCAGAATCATCAAGACAGATCAGTGGATCTAAATCCAATGATTTATCACCACATGCTATTACAATTCACAGTAGCCTATACAACATATGCAATTGATGTTGCACAGATTTACTGTTCAACAGTGGGCCCATGATGACACACTCAAATGACTGTAACTACTGTAATACTACCAATAACTGGGAAGGAGGGACTGAACAAAGGCATGTCACCTTCAGGTTGCATCTCAAACCTGCTGGGCATAACCCACTCATCAGACTACAAGGTCTTACCCCATACCATCACTCAGTACATTAAAGTCGCTCAGTACACTCGAGTACAGATCTGATGATGATGCATTTGATGTTCATAGGCCAATGAGTGGGGTGCAAGACAAAAGAATAGGTTACACACACACACAGGCACACACACACACACAGGCACACACACAGGCACACACACAGGCACACACACAGGCACACACACGATTGGTGTACAATGTAGGTTACAGTGTCCATTAAAGCAGGGGTCTTCAACGTTTTTGGCTCAGGAACCCGCTCCCAGGCAAACTGGCGACCCACATCATACATTAACCCCCCCAAAAAATGTCACGTCTTGTCATCAAGTAATCAATGCTTTGTACAGCAGTGATGAATGTATAAGGCCGAAAGGTATGCTCTTTATTCACTTTTTTTGCACCTTGCACTGTCGCCCTTTGTATTTTTTGAGCATTCGTTAAATTAAGTATATTATTTTTACATCTCGGCCTCCTTGGGTTATTCCTATTCATGGTTTGAGTGCTAGTCCTTTTAGAACTAACTTTATATAGGTTTTATCTTACGCACAGGCCACCTTTCTTTTTAGCCTGAGTGCAAACCCTCATACTGGCTTACAACATTTTAAAATTAATATGTGGTAAATAGTTTTTCATTATTTTGACCTCCTCACATTATAATTGGAAGAGGAAGTGTAAACTCTAACATAGCTTATTTTCTCTAAGAACAGCTGTTCAGCTGATTAAACAAAGGTTAGCCGTGGGTTGGCAAAATGAGAGTCCAAGTCAGTCAAGAAAGCTTACTAGCAGCCATTGGCACTTGACAAGCCTGGTAATCTATTCATGGGTGCTTTTTCTAAGCTTGTGTCAGATACTCCAGTGAGTGTAATTAGCTCCAATTAGTGTAATTTGCTCAATATTTGGAGTTGAGAATTAACATGGATATCATTAGAAATAAGATATTCTCCTATTTTCTACTGTACTGTAGGTATGTAGTCCCCCAAAAATTCTGTTGTTGCTAGTGATTTTAATAAAAACATTGTGGGGGGGACACACATCCTGCAGTACCTCCACAGACCGCAGAACTCCGGTTGAAAACCTTGCATTACAGACGGACTGTACAACACTTGATAACCAGTTGATAAAAAAAACAATGCCTAGACCTTGTTTGGACCAGAAAGTTGATTATAATATCCAGTATTCAACTGGTAACTTAATCTAGTGTGAACAAGATGAGACAGCCATCTTGCTATTTGGAAGATATCGGCCAACTACAAAGAAACCCTCTCCAAACCAAATACCAATCGCAAGGTTTCAATTATTTGGTCAGATGGTCATGTGGGGAGGGAAAATAGTGGCCTTGCCCTTGAGCCAGTCATATGGTTTGCAAAATGAATTTTAACCTAACAGAGGGACAGAGCAATTTTACATCCACATGAACTTGATCTTTTGTTACCATGTTGGAACATGATGTTGCACACCGGACAGAAATGGACAAATTAACCACGTGCTCCATTAGGCAGCCTAGATGCGTCATGTGATAACTGGCTACTCTGTTGATAAAATGTTTGCCTTTTGGAGGAAGAATTTGTTAAAAGTTATGACGCATCTATCAAGACCATCCTCCCATATACAAGGTCAACTGCTTATTACGGTTACTAATATATGCAAAGGTTAACTAAGTCTATATCAAATATGAATACACTAACAATAGTTTTCGTTCATCTCTGATAATTGTAAGTAACAAACAATTGGCTAAATACTAGTTACCCAGTTGAATAAATGCAACAACAAAAATCCACTATGTGGAACATATTATTCTATAATTTTAGAGAGTTGGAATTCTCACTCACCCTGTTGTCTGGTCTCCATTCGAAACAATCTGAAGCAGTTGGCTACTTCAAGTAAATATAAATAGTTCTAGCAAACAACACTTTGGACGTAGCTTCCTGCTGCGCTGTCAGATGCCAGTCTTTACACGATTTCCTTCACTCTCAGTTATTACGCTACCGCCTCCGTGGGCGGAGCGTCCAACACGCACCAATGGTTGTGTACCCAATGACTCATAAAAAAAAGGTTAGCGCTATCTGGACTCATTGGGACGTCCTTACCCTAAGCCCTAACCTTAACCCATACCTTTAGTTAACCCTAACCCTTTGACCAGTGTAGAGCAGCTGGTAGCCTGGAGGTTAGCAACATTGAGCTAGTAAAAGAAAGGTCACTGGTTCAAATCGCCAAGCCGACTGGAAGAAACTTCTGTCGATGTGTCCTTCAACGCACGTAACCATAATTGCTTTTGATAACAATGTTTGCTAAAATGTAAAAATGTTCAAATGGGTGACGTTAGAGTTGGGACGACCCAAGGATTGCATCCAACTAGACTGACTGCCCTTTATTCACAAAGGAATCTGAAACAAAGTTGTGATGTTTTCCTTTTCCAAATACTCTATCCTGTCTAACGAATGATGCGTGTCATGCTTATTCAGAAAATTGAGAACATTTTATGAAATAACACATATGGAATCATGTAGTAACCAAAAAAGTGTTAAACAAATAAATAAAATAAAAATGTATATTTTTTTAAGGTGTGATGGTGTAGGGGTGCTCTGCTGGTGACACTCCACAAACACCTGACCTCAACCCAATTGAGATGGTTAAGGATGAGTTGGACAGCAGAGTGAAGGAAAAGCAGCCAACAAGTGTTCAGCATATGTGGGAACCCCTTTAAGACTATTGGAAAAGCATTCCAGATGAAGCTGGTTGAGAGAATGCCAAGAGTGTGCAAAGCTGTCATCAAGGCAAAGGGTAGCTACTTTGAATAATCTTTTGGTTACAACATGATTCCATATGTGTTATTTCATAGTCTTGATTTCATAGTCTTGATGGCTTCACTATTATTTTACAATGTAGAAAATAGTATATATATACAGTGGGGCAAAAAAGTATTTAGTCAGCCACCAATTGTGCATGTTCTCCCACTTAAAAAGATGAGAGAGGCCTGTAATTTTCATCATAGGTACACTTCATCTATGACAGACAAAATGAGAACAAAAAAATCCAGAAAATCACATTGTAGGATTTTAATTAATTTATTTGCAAATTATGGTGGAAAATAAGTATTTGGTCAGTAACAAAAGTTTGTCTCAATACTTTGTTATATACCCTTTGTTGGCAATGACAGAGGTCAAACGTTTTCTGTAAGTCTTCACAAGGTTTTCACACACTGTTGCTGGTATTTTGGCCCATTCCTCCATGCAGATCTCCTCTAGAGCAGTGATGTTTTGGGGCTGTTGCTGGGCAACACGGACTTTCAACTCCCTCCAAAGATTTTCTATAGGGTTGAGATCTGGAGACTGGCTAGGCCACTCCAGGACCTTGAAATGCTTCTTACGAAGCCACTCCTTCGTTGCCTGGGCGGTGTGTTTGGGATCATTGTCATGCTGAAAGACCCAGCCACGTTTCAGCTTCAATGCCCTTGCTGATGGAAGGAGGTTTTCACTCAAAATCTCACGATACATGGCCCCATTCATTCTTTCCTTTACACGGATCAGTCGTCATGGTCCCTTTGCAGAAGAACAGCACCAAAGCATGATGTTTCCACCCCCATGCTTCACAGTAGGTGTGGTGTTCTTTGGATGCAACTCAGCATTCTTTGTCCTCCAAACACGACAAGTTGAGTTTTTACCAAAAAGTTATATTTTGGTTTCATCTGACCATATGACATTCTCCCAATCTTCTTCTGGATCATCCAAATGCTCTCTAGCAAACTTCAGACGGGCCTGGACATGTACTGGCTTAAGCAGGGGGACACGTCTGGCACTGCAGGATTTGAGTCCCTGGCGGCGTAGTGTGTTACTAATGGTAGGCTTTGTTACTTTGGTCCCAGCTCTCTGCAGGTCATTCACTAGGTCCCCCCGTGTGGTTCTGGGATTTTTGCTCACCGTTCTTGTGATAATTTTGACCCCACGGGGTGAGATCTTGCGTGGAGCCCCAGATCGAGGGAGATTATCAGTGGTCTTGTATGTCTTCCATTTCCTAATAATTGCTCCCATAGTTGATTTCTTCAAACCAAGCTGCTTACCTATTGCAGATTCAGTCTTCCCAGCCTGGTGCAGGTCTACAATTTTGTTTCTGGTGTCCTTTGACAGCTCTTTGGTCTTGGCCATAGTGGAGTTTGGAGTGTGACTGTTTGAGGTTGTGGACAGGTGTCTTTTATACTGATAACTAGTTCAAACAGATGCCATTAATATAGGTAACGAGTGGAGGACAGAGGAGCCTCTTAAAGAAGAAGTTACAGGTCTGTGAGAGCCAGAAATGTTGCTTGTTTGTAGGTGACCAAATACTTATTTTCCACCAATATTTGAAAATAAATTCATTAAAAATCCTACAATGTGATTTTCTGGATTTTTTTTCTCATTTTGTCTGTCATAGTTGAAGTGTACCTATGATGAAAATTACAGGCCTCTCTCATCTTTTTAAGTGGGAGAACTTGCACAATTGGTGGCTGACTAAATATTCCCCACTGTATATATAAATGCTATTAGTTTAGTACACTTAAATATTATTGACATTGTTTCCGGTAGAGTGAAAGCGTGACATTCATGTCTGCTGATTCATAAATTGTGATTCTTTGAGAATCTACCCTGATCAATGTACAGTACACCCTCATCTGTCAGAGTAGGGTAACTACATCTCTTGTAGTACATTTGTCACAAGATAAATTGAGTAACTTTAACTCCAGATGATTGGGTTACAGTATAATAATAAATAATACTATATCATTTGATTTAACAGATTCAATCAATCCCTTACTCCATGATATACAGTATTTGCTTACAATTATGGCCAGGCAAACAGATACATTTTATTTACTTTTGAAAATTATGCTAAACGTATTCATTTTATAAGAAGCAAAACACTTGTTAGAAGATAGTTAGACTCTCAAGACATCAGTCTTTCAGATGCATTGATTGGATGATAGCTGTGAGGGTTAATAAATCAAGTCATGTTCAACCTGAACTCTTTTATCATTCATCCTTTTATGGGGCGGCAAGGTAGCCTAGTGGTTAGAGCGTTGGACTAGTAACCGACTGTTCCTAGGCTGTCATTGAAAATAAGAATTTGTTCTTAACTGACTTGCCTAGTTAAATAAAGGTTAAAAAAAGCATCCAGCAACACTTCTTGTATGCAGAAGTTGCTCTTTTGACCCATGAGGTGTTTTGGAATGACCTTGCATTTTAAAAGAGAAGTTCACTATTTTACAACTTGATGTTAGATAGTTCCTCACCCTGAAAATAGTATATTGGCCAGTAGAAACTAATCCATGGTTCAGTTTTCTTTAAACAGCCATTATAACATTAGCTAACTTTAGCCATTACTAGCTAAAAATATAAGGAAGTGATGGGCATGATGTGAGCATGTAAAAAAAGATGTATGTCCAAATCACCTGAAATGTAATACATATTTGGTTTGATTTGACTTAAAGGTGATTTGGCCATAACATTCAAAAAAACATGCTCACATGCCCATCAATTCCATAGATATTTTTCTATCAGTGGCTAAAGTTAGCTGAAGTTAGAGTTTCTCCTGCCCCATAGACTATTTTCAGAACCATCTAACATCAAGTTGTAAAATAGTGAAATTCTCTTTTAAGATGTAATCTTTCCATTAATATAATTTCAAATGAATTTGAAAGATTACGTATTTGTTTTGTCTTATCAAGACACCATATGAAATACTGTAATTCACTGGGTGTTTTTCCATATCCCACGCTGGCATGCTATACCAGGGACCAGTGTGGTAGTACTGGTAGCCGAGTTCCTCAATCTGCAGCTCTGCCAAGCCGTATCCTGTCATTAGTAGCAGAGGAGCTCTGTCAACAGGATGTCTGTTTCAGAGAGAGAGGAGCACGGCCCCACACTAGGAGGAAACAGTCCCCCAGACAGACAGCAACTCCACTTCACAGAGTGAAACAGGAGGAGGCAGGATATTCAACTGATGGGTGGAATTTTCATTATGATGAACAATTATTCAGATCAGACTCAGAGCTACAATATATCTGGTACAGATTGGTTTCTTATTGTGGTATGAGGCCTTTGCATTGGGCCGAACAGCAACAAGAGTCTATATTACTATGTAATACTGCTGATGAATAACCACTAACTACAGGCAATTCTCATGAATTGTGTTGTATATTTAATAGCTTTGTCAGCTCTGCTGAGCCTCTTGATAAGGCCCTGTTAAAGAAAAACTCCACCCAAAAACAATGTTTTGGTGTTTGTTTCATTAGTCCATTGTTGATATACTATCAGAAATGTTTTGCATGTCAGCAATCAAGTTTTCAACATAAATAACTTTTAAAATACAGAAATACAGCCGGTATGATACCTTTTGCATCATGTGCTGTCTTCTTGAACTTGTTTGATATGGAGCCTGTGTATTTACACAGCTGTTCGCAGCATTCTAAATCACACACAATAAATCAGATGATCCTGGTTGGAAGGAAGGAACCAGCTGGGAGCACACAGCATTCTGGTCAAACAAGCATATCTGCGTTCAGGGGCTCGCTCCCTGTGCTGGCTCACAGGAGCGTATCTGAGTCCACAGTACTTGGTTGTTTGAAGGCCCTATTGTAACTACTTTCCCATCCCCAGGAGGACTCCACTGGACCTGTGGGTCCATAACCAGCTGGACTCACTTTCTCAGTGGCCATCACAGCCGCAAGGTCAGCTGATCTCAGAGCAATGTACAGAGGAGTAAGCGCAGGCCCCAGTTAGATCACATGATGTTGGGAAGCAGTGAGCTGGGTTTGCTTCCCAAATGCCCCCATATTCCCTATATAGTGCACTATTTTGACCAGAGCATAATGGGCCCTGGTTAAAAGTAGTGCACTATAAAGGGAAGAGAGTGCCATTTGGGACACATCCTGTGTCTGTCCACCCAGGGAGGATAGAGTGGACACTGGAAAGGATAGATAACATAACAGCTTGGCCCTGCTGATGTGGTGTAGGCCACCCTCCTGGGCTATTCTCAGAGGGGGCAAGCACTAATGGAAATGAAGGTGATAACGTTTCCGTAAAAACAACTTCTGAACAGGACATCCTCGTGGATGGAGGGAATGGGGTTCACGAGGGGAAGGGGCAGTGTTCTTTGAAAAACTATACATCAAGGCAAGTGCAAGACAGTGTTTTTTGTTGAGCCATCAATTGGTTTTCCTTGGCTGAATAGTACAGGGAGAAGAGAGATGTTTTTGGCATTTCAACCATCACTGTTTAATAACTCTACAATTCCATCTGATAAAAACATACATTAGTTTTCTACAAAACATGAATTACAACTGAGAAGATAGTGGTGCAGCAGCATCGAAGACCCACAAACAAATGTAGAATACAAATCTGTGCATTTGATTTTCATAAACCAACCAATACATGAAATACTACTATCTGTGTTGTTGTAGCTTTAGTTTAAACTACTAGATCATTTATATCTAGATCAGGAGAAATTGACCATTTCAGTTGTGCAAGCTACAGACCTTTTTTGGAGCAGAGATGAGATTCTCTTTAAAGTCAGGAATAACATGGAGATCAAGCATATATCAATAATCTTTGTAAAGGCACCAGGTAATCTTTATGGTAACAACACCTCAATGGCTTTAATAGGGACTTCAGCCAGCCGATAAGCCCCTGGGCAAGTTCAGACATCAGAGGTGAATCACCCACCTGCCCAGACGTCAATTCAATGTGACAGGTTAAAAGGTAACATGTATACACTAAAAGTGTCATCAAACAATGGCATTTTAATATAGTATATCCAGGTGATTACTTGATGAAAACAATGGTGATATCATACCTGGTATCTGGTAAGCTCTATCTTTAAAATCATTAAAAAACAAAAACAAACCATTTGTGTGTCAGGCTTTGATCATGTAGCACAGTTGGGAGCTAAAGGGGCATGCAGGGAAAGACAGCAGTGGAGAACGTGAACAGAATGCTCCCTGAGAACAATTACAAAAGCCTCATAGATTTCAAATTCTGTTCATGACCTTTGACATTGTGGTAACTGAAGTCGTCACAGTAACTAGAGTGAAGTAGTAACCAAGCTTTCATCCATCTCCATCATCATCCTCACCATATTATGTGTTATTAATAACACATGAATCAATGCAGTGTCTGAATGTCTGATGAATACAGTGGCAACGGTGAGAAGATTGGGTAGATAGGGGGAGGTGGACAGGCCCACTGTTGCCAAGTTACAACCTTTAAAGCTGCAGAGAATCCACTATTCACTGGCACAGATCCAGGTCCATTGTGTGCCTTTCAAAAGGGTACTTAAATCAAAGGCCACTGGAAAAAAGTCTAAGAGACATTTGATTATCAGCTGTGATACAAACAATTACATTTTTTTTTTACTGATGTTGTGCCCAAATTGAATTTGAGAGAAAGCTTAACTAAACATGCCCTATTGTAATCAGTGTTCCAAATTCAAATTGAGAATGGACTATGGTTTATTATTAATGATATCAAGACACCGGGCTTATACATTTGATGTGAACAGAAACCCCTGACATGACTAATATGAACTTCATACACATTCATAAACATATAGCATGTACTGTATGACAATTCCAACTAGATTTAAATAATGGACGACTATGGGAAGGTGATTGTTTCATGCAATCTAGTTGAGTTTGAAAGTGAGTTCCTTAAATAGGCTCCTCAAATTAAATAACAAAACCATGACTTCTTTATCATGGATCTTACTGTACATCTCTGTCTGTCCTCCATAGATATCCATGTTTAAATTGAATGGGTTTTTAGATATATTCTCACAGCAGACATCTGATATTGACCATTGAAGGAGGCAGAAAATTTGTCAAATGTACATTTTCAAAACAAACACATATATTGCGGCATCATTACTGGGCATGAAACAGCAGTTATTTCAACAGTGCTGTCCCCATTCGTTTGTTTACAACATGGACAAAAACAAATGTATTTGGTTGACGATGCAAATACCAGTGTGTATGGGCACAGCACTCTGGGGTTGGCAGGGATGGAAGTGGCTGAACGTGTGTAAGTGTATGTAATGGAACCTTGAATCTCACTAAAACACAAGCACCACTTACAGTGCAGTTTGGGATTGGTCATAAAAAATGTACAAATCAATTGCTTATTGTGTGTAACTATCTACAGGTAACTGCCAAAATAAAGGAACCGCCAACATAGAGTCTGAATAGGGCGTTGGGCGACACCATTTTTCCACAATAAATTCCATAATTTGGTGGAAAACGCTGTCTCAGGTGTCGCTTGTAAAATGTCCCATAAGTGTTCAATAAGGTTGAGATCTGGTGACTGACTGACACACACACACACACACACCCTTTAAACCCCCTATGCTCCTTAAAGAGCCTCTTTCAAGGTCACAAAGATCTCTTCTTCTAGCCATGGTAGCCAAAATATTGTGCACTGGGCTTTTTTTTACCCTAAGCATGAAGGGGTGTTAATTGCTTAATTAACTCAGGAACCACACTTGTGTTAGTTCTGGGCGATTAGCTGACATTTCTGTTTATTTTTGTTTTTTAGACAACTAATTGACCGAAAATCGGTTCAATTATTTGAATTTCATTTATTTATTTATTTTTTCCTGCAAGCTCAATGCGCAAATCAAGCATGAACTGTGGGACGTTATAGACAGGTGTAGTTTTCCACAGGTCAAAATTCATCATATGTAAGTGCAGAAAGCATGGTAATTAACTATAATGACCAGAATCTTTATACACAACAACTGAAATATTGTATTATAGTAATGTGAATAAAGGATGGTTGAATAAAGGTTGTGTTACTGCATTCAACCCACACAAAACCCACACAAATCTAAATAGAAAACAGTGATGATTTTTCAAAAACCGAACAGAAACCAAACCAACTTCAAAAAGCTCTAATTTGTTCAGCACAAACCTGTGTGGAAGCACCTGGTTTCTATATACAGTGCATTCGGAAGGTATTCAGGCCCCTGACTTTTTCCACATTTAGTTATGTTACGTTATAGATTAAATAGTATTTTCCACCTCATCAATCTACACACAATACCCCATAATGACAGCAAAAAGCAAAAATGAAGTATTCAGACCCTTTACTCAGTACTTTGTTGAAGCATCTTTGGCAGCGATTGAGTGTTCTTGGGTATGACGCTACAAGCTTGGCACACCTGTATTTGGGGAGTTTCTCCCATTTTTCTCTGCAGATCCTCTCAAGCTCTGTCAGGTTGGATCGGGAGCATCGCTGCACAGCTATTTTCAGGCTGCCACTCAAGGACATTCAGAGACTTGTCCCGAAGCCACTCCTGCAATTGTCTTGGCTGTGTGCTTAGGGTGGTTGTCCTGTTGGAAGGTGAACCTTCGCCCCAGTCTGAGGTCCTGAGCGCTCTGGAGCAGGTTTTCATCAAGGATCTCTCTGTACTTTGCTCGATTCATATTTCCCTCAATCCTGACTAGTCTCCCAGTCCCTGACGCTGAAAAACATCCCCACAGCATGATGCTGCCACCACCATGCTTCATCATAGGTATGATGCCAGGTTTCTTCCAGACGTGACGTTGGGAATTCAGGTCAAATAGTTCCATCTTGGTTTTATCAGACCAGAGAATGTTGTTTCTCATGGTCTGAAAGTCCTTTAGGTGCCTTTTGGCAAACTCCAAGCGGGCTGTCACGTGCCTTTTACTGAGGAGTGGCTTCCGTCTGGTCACTTTTCCATAAAGGCCTGATTGGTGGAGTGCTGCAGAAGGTTCTTCTACTAGAAGGTTCTCCAATATCCACAGACGAACACTGGAGCTCTGTCAGAGTGACCATCAGGTGATCAATGGAAACAGGATGCATCAGAGCTCAATTTTGAGTCTCAGAGCAAAGGGTCTGAATACTTATGTAAATAACGTATACGTTGTTATTTATTTATACATTTTCAAAAATGTTGCTATGTCATTATGGGGTATTGTGTGTAGATTGATGGGGGAAAAATACAATAAGGCTGTAGCGTGACAAAAAATTTCTGAATGCACTGCACTTTGTATCCCTCATTTACTCAAGTTTTTCCTTCATTTTGGTAGTTACCTGTATGGACGCATCACAATAAAATCCCTGAAAATGTCATAAATATGCAGGTGCTCAGGGTCCGCAAAAGAATGGTGATAGACTCACCCACACGTCTTCAGTAACTCTTTCCCATTCTACCCAATGTGTTTCTGTTTCACTAGCCATGCTATAGGAGCCCAGACACTGTGGAGGTAAGGTGGGCGGAACAGGAGTAGACTGCTCTGTGAGCCTTTAGATCCACAGGCTGGAGGAGGAGCCACATACAGTGTTGTGGTAGACATGCAGTAGAGAGAGAAGGCCACTGGAAAGCATTGCTCTTCTCAGGCTGTGGATGGAGACCAACCCTCCCCCCTCCCCCCAAATCCCTGTGTCCCCTCCCTGGGCTTCGTATCTGGAGCAGGGTCCTGACCACACTGCCATGGTGCTCAGCTCAGTGCCAACGGCCAGTACCCTGGGTGCGCTGCCGTCTCTTCTTACAGATGTAGAAGATAGGAAAAGCCACGAGTCCTGAGGAGAGAGCAGAGTAGGAGAGAACAGGCCAGTTAATATGGAATGGGATCTAAGCTCAAGGAAATGACACCTCTCGCAAGGAAGTGTTCACAGTATTGGTGATCGATCAAGGAAATGACACCTCTCGCAAGGAAGTGTTCACAGTATTGGTGATCGATCAAGGAAATGACACCTCTCGCAAGGAAGTGTTCACAGTATTGGTGATCGATCAAGGAAATGACACCTCTCGCAAGGAAGTGTTCACAGTATTGGTGATCGATCAAGGAAATGACACCTCTCGCAAGGAAGTGTTCACAGTATTGGTGATCGATCAAGGAAATGACACCTCTCGCAAGGAAGTGTTCACAGTATTGGTGATCGATCAAGGAAATGACACCTCTCGCAAGGAAGTGTTCACAGTATTGGTGATCGATCAAGGAAATGACACCTCTCGCAAGGAAGTGTTCACAGTATTGGTGATCGATCAAGGAAATGACACCTCTCGCAAGGAAGTGTTCACAGTATTGGTGATCGATCAAGGAAATACTTTAATAATCTCAATACTGTTCTGTTGTTCGCACTAGTAACACATTACCTTTGAAATACGGACACACAACAGTAAAGATCATTTGTGAGCGGGATTAACAAGTGTCTGTCAACAGCTTTATATCAGTGTGTCATCCTCCCATCGCCCAGTGTAGCAGTGCTATCTGAAGTGGACAAGCAGACACTTAGCTGCTTCTATCAATTCACACCAAAACACAGATAGCCCTCTCCAGCAGACCACGGCCACTGAACAAGCGGAGTCACACTACATACCTGAACCAAGGGAAAGTAACACATTTCAGATTCTCTAAAGCACCAGCGGTTATGTAATGTTTCATGTTGTTATCTAGGGATTAAAAGAGCAGGACTAAAACAGTAGGTAATAGTAGTCGTTTAATGTTAAAAAGGATGTAACAATGCTTACCTATGACCATGGATACTGCTCCGACAACCACCACCAGGACTATGACAACAGGGGCCACCACCACTTTACTCACTGGAATGGGAGGGAGACAGAAGAGACAACACAGATATGCATGAGGGGTCAGGACAATTACATGCATGAAAATGCATGGGGAGGACAGGGCAGTTTGGAATAGCACCTTGGCACATTCACATTTTTAACAGGTTATCAGAGGTCCTGCGCAATTACAGTACACCCAACCTAAATCAAAACAGCCAGTAGTGAGTTATGGGACTACGGTTTAGATAATTCCCATGTTTGTTTTCATTGGCACGGCTGTTAAAACATGAGAATGGAAGCAGGCAGTGGAGTGTTTTAATGGGAGGTAGAGGGGTTTTTGTAGACCCTTTGAGGGACACATTATCCCACCGTCAGTGTGTGTCAGATGTTTCCATTGGCACCATGCTGGTATCGGACTAACTTTAGCTAACCCCACTCAGGGAGCAACAGCTGAGGCACTGCATGTCACTACACAAGGCCCTGAGGGAACAACAGATACAGAGCTGCAGTCAGAGCACCTATCGGAGAACTACTGAATCTCTCAGTTGAGCTGTTCACTATTCACACACCGCAGGCAGGGTCACAAAGACATGGGTCATCTCAAATCAAATCAAATCAAATGTATTTATATAGCCCTTCGTACATCAGCTGATATCTCAAAGTGCTGTACAGAAACCCAGCCTAAAACCCCAAACAGCAAGCAATGCAGGTGTAGAAGCACGGTGGCTAGGAAAAACTCCCTAGAAAGGCCAAAACCTAGGAAGAAACCTAGAGAGGAACCAGGCTATGTGGGGTGGCCAGTCCTCTTCTCAGATAAGGAAGTTCTGCTGATAAGGGGCATGCAAATCATCCACTGTGTTGGCAGCTACAGTTTACCGTTATTGTTCTGACTTCAGAGCTGTGAGAAATTACAATGCACTGCAATGCACAATGCAATTTTTAGCATAGGCACTAGACGTACTGTGAAAATGGGTTTTGAACGAGTCATGTCTGCAGCATCAAGCTAGTATATGCTGTTTTGATCATCTTCATTATTGTGTGAACTGATTAAGAAGATGAAAGGCCACCCACATGCTAATTGAAGTTAATTCGTCGCGTATGTGACGCGTATGTATCTTTCTGAGTCTGACCACAGAGACCAAGGAGGAAAGTCATGGGCAGTGTAACGACTGAATTAAAAGGGAGGCAGAAGGACTGTAAACTACAGCTGCTAATCAGAGCATCTTTTTAAATCAGGCCTTAAGGGCCTAGTCTAAATATAGTTGTCATATTGTCAGAGGGTACTGATTGCTTGCTTGTCTAATAATATTAACCATGAAATGTAAAGGGAATCCCAAAATGTCCCCTCTATAACGGGTTTAAGGGCCTCTGGGGCCCGGGCTGAGGCTGGGCAGACTCACCACACACGGACCCCCGGACCAGCCGGCGGAGGTGGGGCTTCTCAGGAAGGTAGCGGTACTTGCAGCCGAACACGCTGAGGTTGGATGTGTGATCCCCGAAGAATCGCAAGTGGCGGTACTTCTCCCCACAGCGGTAGCAGAAGTTGGTGCTGCACTGGGTGCAGTTCATGTGATCGCAGCCCTCCGTCCTCTGAATGTGGATCTGGAGAGAGCGACATGACCTCATGGATGCTCTATAAAGCTTTTATAAGTCGTTGTTCATTTAAAGTGGGACCCTAATTTCTGAACAAATTATTAACTATATGTATCAATTACTAGATTATCAGTCAGCTCAGCGCAGGTATTTCCAGAATAGAAAGTATTTTGGTTTGGTTCCAAATCAAGGGAAAAGAATGGAACATTTTGTCCTGATATCTGAGCATCACTCAACCCCTCTACCTGACTCATGCTGACTGACATTGCATTGAGAGGAGAGTGCTGCCATGGACAGACAGCCAGCTAGCAGCCAACACCTCAGTGAAAGTTCCTTCCAATACCAAAACGAATTAGCAGCACTGTGCTTGTTGCTGTTGATTTCTAAAAGGCCTCTCACTGTGTATGAAACAAAGAGCTGACGTGGCATACTAAATCTAATTTGGTATTGACTTTCTGCCCAGGACTCAGTCTTATGACTACATGGAATGCTTCATTTCCAGCCATTGTTACAAGTGGACAAGGGGGTAAAAAGACCTCTGACACTCTCTTTCTCTCTCTCCTCTTAGAGAAAAACACACAGAGGACACTGTCATGGCTGTAGAACTACTGAAAAGCACATCTTTAATCATCTTATGTCGTTGACATACAACGCTGGAGAGAACAGACGGCCCTGTCTCCACCTGCCTAATCAAGCGAACACCATTTAGGACCATGTGAGAAGGCCTCCTATATCATCGTTTTGGCTGCAGAACTGTCAACCACAATCTTCTTCCAGTAGCTATGTTAACTAGCAAGGTTTGCTATTTTCTCCACTCTCCTGGCTCTGTCACCCACCTTGCAGTGGGGGCACTTCTGGGCGTTCCTCTGGCCGTGCTCCATGATGCTGGCCCAATGACGCAGCAGCTTGTCCCCTTTCCTGTAGTCCCGGCACTTCAGGCCCTCGTGCCAGGGGGCGTGGCATTTGAAGCACCACACAAACTGGCACTTTGTGCACTGGATCTGCAGAGGCATAGACATGTGATTGGCTAGATAGAGGCATGGCGTATAAGAGGCATAGATTTGGTGAGAAGAACTGAAGTGCCTGCATGGACTAAAACCTCCCTCATTAATGATACATGAAAAAGCACTTTGTCCATGATTCAAGAAACCTAAACATTTTCCCAAGAATTACAAACAGCAGAGGCCCTGTACTCACCTTGTACTTGTGCTCAGTCATGCTGTATAATATCTGATCTCAGAACAGTACAGGCCCTCTCTCTCACCTTGTATTTGTGCTCTGCCCTGCTGGGGGTGTGTCCTTTCAGCGAGGTGAACTGGCTGCACTGGGGACAGGGTTTGGTGCTAGAGTCAATCTGGTTCAGTTCCAGGAAGTATTTGTATTTGGCCACTTCCTCACTGCCCAGGTGGGACACCACCAGGCTCTCCTCCAGGTAACCACTGCACTCTGTGATGGGGCAAACGATGTCCGCTCTGCCCACCCTGACCTGGGGAACACATAGACATAACACAGGGATCAATTGAGAGAGATGTGAATGCTTTATGACAAATTAGGATAAACAAATAATAAGACAGTGGTCGTAAGTTGCATACAAACACAAAGCCATTGGCCCTAGATCCGGTAATAAAATATTGTTGATACATTTAGCTACTGGATTGCATGTGTGTTATGTAGGTGAAGGGTAAACAGAATACACAAGCAAATACTACAGTGTACAGTACATACAGTACGGAACATACATTTCCTGGATGGTACTGTATAAGGAAAAGTTATTTACCAGAAGTTGAGCGGTACGATCTGTTGTTACCCTAATCCTCCTATAAGAGATACTGTGGTGTGTGAGAGAATGTGCCTTGGAAGGCTTCCATGAACCACGAGTGACTTCGCTAGTCATTTTAGTCATTTTGCAGATGCCCTTATCTAGAGCAACTTGCAGGAGCTATTAGGGTTAAGTGCCTTGCTCAAGAGCACATCAACAGATTTTTCACCTAGCCGGCTCGGGGATTCAAACCAGCGACACTTCAGTTCCTGGCCCAACACTGTTAACCGCTAAGCTATCTGCCACCCCATAGTCATAACGTGCCAGGGGGCGTGTTGGTGGTTGAAGATATCCCTCTAGTGGTGTGGGGGCTGTGCTTTGGCAAAGTGGGTGGGGTTATATCCTTCCTGTTTGGCCCTGTCCGGGGGTGTCCTCGGATGGGTCCACAGTGTCTCCTGACCCCTCCTGTCTCAGCCTCCAGTATTTATGCTGCAGTAGTTTATGTGTCGGGGGGCTAGGGTTTGTTATATCTGGAGTACTTCTTCTGTCCTATTCGGTGTCCTGTGTGAATCTAAGTGTGCGTTCTCTAATTCTCTCCTTCTCTCTTTCTTTCTCTCTCTCTCGGAGGACCTGAGCCCTAGGACCATGCCCCAGGATTACCTGACATGATGACTCCTTGCTGTCCCCAGTCCACCTGGCCGTGCTGCTGCTCCAGTTTCAACTGTTCTGCCTTCTTATTATTTGAACATGCTGGTCATTTATGAACATTTGAACATCTTGGCCATGTTCTGTTATAATCTCCACCCGGCACAGCCAGAAGAGGACTGGCCACCCCACATATGCTCTCTCTAATTCTCTTTTTTTCTCTCTCTCGGAGGACCTGAGCCCTAGGACCATGCCCCAGGACTACCTGACATGATGACTCCTTGCTGTCCCCAGTCCATCTGACCGTGCTGCTGCTCCAGTTTCAACTGTTCTGCCTTATTATGATACGACCATGCTGGTCATTTATGAACATTTGAACATCTTGGCCATGTTCTGTTATAATCTCCACCCGGCACAGCCAGAAGAGGACTGGCCACCCCACATAGCCTGGTTCCTCTCTAGGTTTCTTCCTAGGTTTTGGCCTTTCTAGGGAGTTTTTCCTAGCCACCGTGCTTCTACACCTGCATTGCTTGCTGTTTGGGGTTTTAGGCTGGGGTTTCTGTACAGCACTTTGAGATATCAGCTGATGTACGAAGGGCTATATAAATACATTTGATTTGATTTGATAACACTACTACAACAGTGGAAAACTACAGAGGGAAAAAGGGCCCAGTACGCCTCAGTGGGAGTCACTGAGTTAGCATTAGCCTGATGAGTACACCCCACCATCACCTCTCCCCCTCCCATGTAGAGCTCCAGGACACCCTTGCTCCAGGCACAGTGGGTCCCCTCCAGGGTGCTCCTCACAGGGCATGGTGCAGACAGACGGGTAGGCCCCAGATTAGCACATTGCTGCTGATCTGAGCTGAGTAATCCCCTCCTGGCTGGGCCTGTAGTACATGTCCATAAAGTAGACTAGAGAGTGATGCAGCACAGCTCTGGGGTAATGCCCAGCAGACTCTTTTCACTATGACAGCCTGGCCCCTGGCCCTATGGACCCTGTTCCTGCACTATAAAACATTATAGTTGTTTTGACAGTATTATATAATAAAACTAACAGTAAAGTACCATATTAAATATTTATAGAAAATTGACGTAAATGACAATATAGTCTGAATGATCTTAGGCGTAAATGTTAAATCATACTGTAAATGGTTGCATGGTACTGTTGTTTCTGGCTCATTAACATATTTTGAGGTGTGCCGTGTTAAGAGGCTACATTTGTGCCACCCTTTAGATAGAATGCTGCACTAATTTAACTGATATGTGGTCGTTGTGCCCTAACAATTAAATGTGTATAGGGAACAGATTGGAGTGGCAGCAAGTCTCAGACCTTTAATGGTTGAGTATCTGCATTGTCCTTCGGTCTGTTTTTAATTTTTATTAATGTATCCATTCATTAATTCATTTGTTACAATTGCCATAATAAGATTACAGTTGTTTTACAATAACTTACGGGCAGCCAGTTGCCTGTAAGTTACCATAAAAACAAAGGCAAAAAAGATTCCAGTAACACTATTGGATACCATACAATACGGTAACATAATGTACCTTTTTTACAGTAACTTACAGGCAACTAGCTGCCTGTAAGTTACAGTAAAAACAACACAAAATGGTTTACAGTGTGGACTGTACTCTCCTCAGGGCCAGGCTGTGCACTCTGTTCTGCTCTTGGGATTGCTCAACAGCAGCTCAGCTATTGTTGTCCAATGAACTCACATATGTTATCCCATCAGAAGTACGTAGACCTAAAGTGACAACAAGCAGAATGTTTTTTTGAGGTAGCTGATTGAAGACATTTCTAGAAAGAGCAGTCCCAGTGCAAGTGAGATATCAATAACACACATTGTTCTTTCTCAGAACCATGACATCAGCCAACTCAACCAACCTCCATTTCAGTCATTTAGCAGACACTCTTATCCAGAGCAACTTACAGTAGTGAACACATACATTTTTGTACTGGTCCCCCGTGGGAATCAAACCCCCAACCCTGGCGTTGCAAGCACCATTCCCTACCAACTGAGCCACACAAGACCAATTGACTAGACAAAAGAACCCATATTAACTAAACATGGGACGTGTTCTTCTAATAATATGTCTAGTCCATTGTACTGTAACTAACTGTGTGTGGGCACCAGCATGATATATCTACTGTGTGTGTAAATAAAAGGAAGTGAATGGAAGGATAGTTTATGTTGTGACTTGCACTGGGAAGTCTATCTTCTAAAGCTGCACAGACAAGGTCACAGGCTTAGGACTAGCTAGGCTGTGACACTGATGAGACAGTCAGTAAGACAGTTGCCACCTGTGAACGTAGTGCCCAGTGATGAGGGTGTGAAGGAGTCCCATAGGGAAACCCTGAGCCCACCTCTACACCCATTAACCAGGCCAAAGGACAGTGGCCCTGACAGCCAACACAGCAGGGACACTGGAGCTGTGGCAAGACGTGAAAAATATATACACTAACATCTCTCTTCGCTTCTGCCCTCCAAGAGCAGTGCCCCTGGATTACACCAGGGCATAACATCTGTGGTCAAGTGGTGTGTGTATGTGTACACCTAGTATAACTGTCCTGCTGCTTCAGAGCCAGAACCAAACAGAGGAGAAACTGTAGTCCACCACAGCCTCACAGAGAAATGAATGAGCGTTCTCCAGGAGTGCGTTCTCAACCCTTTATTAGGTCTAATTTGAGTTCTGATTTCACTGATGACCAGAGGTGCAGACTAACTTCATCAGGCAGAATGCTTCTGTCCTCAGACTACAACGTTGGTCCTGAGGTAGAGCTCTCTTTCGTGCGCGGACGCAGAAATGCACACACACTACACGTTATATTATCCCATTTCCCCTAACTCTAACCCAAACCCATACCATAACCCAAATTTTAACCCCTTACCCTAATTGTAACCCTTAAGCTAAAAATAACCTTAAGGACATTTGGGGATTTTAGGTCCCCACAAGGATCGAACCAACACACGCACACATTATGTTATTCTATCCTCATGGGGACCTAAAAATGTATTTATATTTAAAATCCTATTTCCCTAACCCATAACCCTAACTATAATCCTAACCCTTAAACTTAAAATAACCTTTGTCCTCATGGGCCTAATTTTCCTTGTTTTACTATCCTTATGGGGACAGTTGGAGATTTTAGGTGCCCACAAGGTTAGAAGAACCAACACACACCTGCCCTTAGCGTTCAGCCTCAGCCGGTGGAACCAACTTTAGTAGAGGAGCTACAAATGATAAGGCTGGTAACACCACGAAGGGCAGCAAGAAGCAACACAATGGATACTACCTGTGGTGGTGCCATCCACAACTCCTTATGTTATGTCACACTTGATCTATGCTCATGAAATGTTGTGATCCTGACTGGAAGCTACAGATACAACAGAAGATCAGTGTCGGGTTGATACATTTTTGGGGGTAAATCAGGCACCTGTCCTACCAGTGTTAGTCAGTGTGATAGTCATATCATCCTATTATGACTAACACAGACTAAAGGATTACTATTCTGTATCCATGCAAAAGCCAAGTGAATAACAATGTGCCTGGCAACACCTGCAATACAGTGAGATGTACTGAGAGGAAAGTCTTCATATTCTCTGACAGAGCTGACAAGCCAGTGGTACATCATCAAGCTCTGGACAGGTCAGACCATATCAAACAAAGCATGTATGAGTCAGTGTGAGGGACAAAGACATGCATCACACCAGATCTAGAATGTAGGATAACATGCTTCCTGAATCCTGGCCTATCAAAGGGTCAGAACATTGCAATCATGCCAAGACTGACTGGCAGACAACAACTTGCCAGCCTCTCATGAGATGCATTGAGGCCTCTCTACTGAACACAGTTATACTAAGGCATTCCCTCTACAGCATAAAGACAGGGACACAGATATAACGAGTCCCTTAATCAAAGAAAATAGGAAGTAATGATATGTTGTCATCAACCAATAGGAAACATGTCCCTGAGTTAGAAGTATATCCTGCCTGTTTGGCCCTGTCCGGGGGTATCGTCGGGCAGGGCCACAGTGTCTCCCGACCCTTCCTGTCTCAGCCTCCAGAATTTATGCTGCAATAGTTGATGTGTCGAGGGGGCTAGGGTCAGTCTGTTATATCTGGAGTATTTCTCCTGTCTTATCCGGTGTCCTGTGTGAATTTAAGTATGCTCTCTCTAATTCTCTCTCTCTCTCTTTCTTTCTATCTCCCGGAGGACCTGAGCCCTAGGACCATGCCTCAAGACTACCTAGCCTGATGACTCCTTGCTGTCCCCAGTCCACCAGGTCGTGCTGCTGCTCCAGTTTCAACTGTTCTGCCTGCGGCTATGGAACCCTGACCTGTTCACTGCACGTACTACCTGTCCCAGACCTGCTGTTATCAACTCTCTAGAGACAGCAGGAGCGGTAGAGATTCTCTGAATGATCGGCTATGAAAAGCCAACTGACATTTACTCCTGAGGTGCTGACCTGTTTCACCCTCTACAACCACTGTGATTATTATTATTATTTGACCCTGCTGGTCATCTATGAACATTTGAACATCTTGGCCATGTTCTGTTATAATCTCCACCCGGCACAGCCAGTAGAGAACTGGCCACCCCTCATAGCCTGGTCCCTCTCTAGGTCTCTTCCTAGGTTCTGGCCTTTCTAGGGAGTTTTTTTCTAGCCACTGTGCTTCTACATGTGCATTGCTTGCTGTTTGGGGTTTTAGACTGAGTTTCTGTACAGCACTTTGTGACATCAGCTGATGTAAGAAGGGCTTTATAAATACATTTGATTTTGATTGAAGTAGACAATACATGGCTCAACAATGATAGTGCTCATCAGTCTAGTTAGGGACCACACAGTGATTGTGTTAAATGTGCCAACACAGTGATTGTGTTAAATGTGCCAACACAGTGATTGTGTTAAATGTAAAACAATGTGTTGTTCCTAACTAGACACATGGATGTGTAAAAAAATGACACAACACACGAACATTCCGAAAGCAATGATAAGGACAGTGGTGTGGGGGCTGTGCTTTGGCAAAGTGGGTGGGGTTATATCCTTCCTGTTTGGCCCTGTCCGGGGGTGTCCTCGGATGGGGCCACAGTGTCTCCTGACCCCTCCTGTCTCAGCCTCCAGTATTTATGCTGCAGTAGTTTATGTGTCGGGGGGCTGGGGTCAGTTTGTTATATCTGGAGTACTTCTCCTGTCCTATTCGGTGTCCTGTGTGAATCTAAGTGTGCGTTCTCTAATTCTCTCCTTCTCTCTTTCTTTCTCTCTCTCGGAGGACCTGAGCCCTAGGACCATGCCCCAGGACTACCTGACATGATGACTCCTTGCTGTCCCCAGTCCACCTGGCCATGCTGCTGTTCCAGTTTCAACTGACCTGAGCCCTAGGACCATGCCCCAGGACTACCTGACATGATGACTCCTTGCTGTCCCCAGTCTACCTGGCCATGCTGCTGCTCCAGTTTCAACTTCCACCTGACTGTGCTGCTGCTCTAGTTTCAACTGTTCTGCCTTATTATTATTCGACCATGCTGGTCATTTATGAACATTGAACATCTTGACCATGTTCTGTTATAATCTCCACCCGGCACAGCCAGAAGAGGACTGGCCACCCCACATAGCCTGGTTCCTCTCTAGGTTTCTTCCTAGGTATTGGCCTTTCTAGGGAGTTTTTCCTAGCCACCGTGCTTCTCCACCTGCATTGCTTGCTGTTTGGGGTTTTAGGCTGGGTTTCTGTACAGCACTTTGAGATATCAGCTGATGTACGAAGGGCTATATAAATAAATTTGATTTGATTTGATTTGATTTGATTTGACAGCCATGTAGCTATATTATATGAATAATTAGCCATTTAAATTAGGCTTTTTAAAATACAGTGTATTTTTTGCACTCAAGACATGGTGAGGGATTGAACTGGAGTGATAGTCATATTTCCATCCCTCTGCAGGCAGCATCACATCAATGAAGACAAGAGCACGCAGCCTATTCATGAGACTGGAAGACATGCAGGCGTTTGTAATCATAATGACATTAAGACTTTATAAACAATGAGTTTGAATCATTACAGGCAAACCAGCTATGAGAAGTCCTCAAGAAAAGAGGGAAATAATAGATACTGTAGGACAGGACTGAGGAGCTAGTAGGTATTCTTCAACCCCACATCGGTTGAGACAGAACACTTACACCAGGGGTATTCAACCAGGGGTCCCTGGCCCATTAGGGGTCCCTGGCCCATTAGGGGTCCCTGGCCCATTAGGGGTCCCTGGCCCATTAGGGGTCCCTGGCCCATTAGGGGTCCCTGGCCCATTAGGGGTCCGCTGAAGTACTGCAGGGAAGGGGAGAATGGATTTATATGTTTTATTATTTCAATGGTTTTATGACTATCACTAAAAACAACTGAATAAATACATGTTGAATGATATACGTTCCTACAGTAAGAGTAGAATCTCTTCTTTCTAATGATGTCAACTTTATTTTTCAACTTCCAATATTGAGCCAATTACACACATTGTAGCCAGTTACACTCACTAGAGTATCTGACATAGGCTTTGATTAAGCGCCGGCGAATGGGCTACCAGCGAGGCAAGTGCCGCTGGCAGCAGGTAAGCTTTTTTGACTTGGACATACATTTTTGCTAACTAAGCTTTGTTTAACCAGCTAAACAGCTGCTGTTTATGTTTGTATGTATGTCCAAATATGTTTGGAGTTACCTTTCTAGCTATCATTCACTTGGTGATAAGACAGGAAATGTTTTGCTAACATATGATGTGGGTCCATGGGTTGCCGGTTTGCCTGGGAGGGGGCCCCTGTGCAAGAAAAGGTTGAAGACCCGTGACATAGATCAATAACTGGACAAGTTTTGGTAGAGTAACTAGGCCTATTTTCCCACTGTTTCAGTGTTCATTAGATCCTTAGAACATAAAGCATGGAAGGCCTGCAACTCCTTGAGTTGTATAATGTATATAGATCACTGGAAAAGCTTAGAAACCAGAACACCAGAAGTGTTAGAGCATTTGAGCACAAAAGAGCCAACAGCAAATCCTTTAAAACAGGTTTAATACCTGAAATGCATTAGGCATGACAGACACGTGAACATGGAGGAAACTGGAGCTGTAACAGTCCCTATCCTGACCCCGAGACAGATGAGTCAGCGACTCAATTGGATTTGAAAGCCAAGGAACAGTCTGCAATCTGATGCTACCTGATGACAATAACAAGATCCCTCTAGGTCAGGGGTCTTAAACAGGTCGATCTCGAGCTACCAGTAGCTCGCAGCTACATACACTACATGACCAACAGTATGTGGAAACCTGCTCGTCAAACATCTCATTCTAAAATCATGGGCCTTAATATGGAGAAAGTCCCCCTTTGCTGCTATAACAGCCTCCACTCTTCTAGAAAGGCTTTCCACTAGATGTAGGAACATTGCTCCATTCAGCCACAAGAGCATTAGTGAGGTCGGGCACTGATGTTGGGTGATTAGGCCTGCCCCGCAGTCTGCGTTCCAATTCATCCCAGAGGTGTTCGATGTGGTTGAGGTCAGGGCTCTGTGCAGGCCAGTCAAGTTCTTCCACAATGATCTCAACAATCCATTTCTGTATTTTTGTCCATTGGACTGCCAGATTGCGAAGCGCGATTCATCACTCCAGAGAGCGTGTTTCCACTGCTCAGACTCCAATGGCAGCAAGTTTTATACCACTTCTGCCGGCGCTTGGCATTGCGCATGGTGATCTTAGGCTTGTGTGCCACTGCTCGGCCATGGAAACCCATTTCACAAAGCTCCCCATGAACAGTTATTGTGCTGACGTTGCTTCCAGAGGCAGTTTGGAACTTGGTAGTGAGTGTTGCAACCAAGAACAGATCATTTTTATGCGCTACTCGCTTCTGCAGTCCAGTTCTGTGAGCTTGGTGACCTAACACTTCGCGGCTGAGCTGTTGTTGCTCCTAGACGTTTCCACTTCACAATAAGAGCACTTACAGTTGACCGGGGCAACTCTAGCAGGGCAGAAATTTGATGAATTGTCTCATTGGAAAGGTGGCATCCTATGACAGTGCCACATTGAATGTCACTGAGCTCTTCAGCAAGACCATTCTACTGCAAATGTTTGTGTATGGAGATTGTATGGTTGTATGTTCAATTTTATACACCTGTCAGCAACGGGTGTAGCTAAAATAGCCAAATCCACTAATTTGAAGATGTGTCCACTTACTTTTGAATATATAATGTATGAGTAGCTCACCAAACAATTCAGAAAGTACATAACATTTATGTTTTCCACAGCAAACTGTCAAACAAATCTCACAAGTATCAGACACCACAATCTCCCAACTACTGCCACTATTGGCTTAAAAAGACAAACCTAACACAATTAATTTCCAGCAATATTGCCCCGGTTTTTATATCATTCCGTGCGTAGGCAGTAGATGTGATAACCGTCTTGTGGGTCGACAGAAATACATTTCCCAAAACCATTCCTCACTCGCTAGATGCACAATTAAAGGGTTAGATGCACAATTAAAGGGTTAGATGCACAATTAAAGGGTTAGATGCGCATTTAAGTCAAAATTGCAGTCCAAAAAATCTTCCAGATCTAAAAACTATTTTATAGAGCTCCCCCTTAGAGTTGTTTATTACCATTATTTGACCAGGTATATTGACAGAAAACATACTGTACAAGAGAAAGTAGTGCACCAAGGACCCCGGGAAGAGTTGCAGGAGAGTGGAGAAGAAAAGAATGAGCTAAAAAAAAAAATGCTTGCAACATGTTACATTATTTAAAAGTAGCTCTCATGCTAGAAAATGTTGGAGACCCCTGGTCTAGGTGGACAACTGATGTTGTCTTCAGAGATAACACACCGCAGCACGCAGCCTCCAGAGGTAGAGAAGTGTGATTTCACTAGGTTCTACAGAGACAGAGCTCTGTGATTAAGCTATCAATTAAAGCCACAAACAACCTGTCCCCACCCCTCCCTCTGCTGCTGCCATCAGCCGCAAGGAAAGACAGCGCTCAGCACACCCACCTCCCTCAGCCAACAAATTCATTCTGCAGGCAGTCAGTGCCTTCCCTGATGTTGCAATTTCTTTTGTCACCCTGCATTTGTTTTTATAATTTACAGACTCCCTTTCTGTGCAAACCAACCACAGACACCACTCACTGGTTATCTGCGTTAGACATCCATAGAAACTGTATTAAGTCATTCCACAACGAATTAAAGGATAGACAGAGACACGGTCTGATACATTCTCTGGGAAAAGCCTTGCATATCCTTTCACTTTACACTCAGTTGCACCGAGTTAGGCCTCATCATCCTGTTGAATTCCACAGCGCAGCACAGTTGCAGATTGTTCCTTGTGAGATGAGTCAGTTGGCTCAGAAAGCAGGAAGCACATGACTTCCCTAAACAAGGATAACAATGGCCGAGGCAGTACCGTTACAACACAATGGGCTATCCCTTCCATCCCTTCTCTCCAAGCAGCCCAGCAAAATACTGACATTTAGGCCCAACACTAAGATGGGAAAGTGTTCAACCTGTTTTTTCATCACTATACTAGCCTACATCCCAATTACTTGGCACTCCTCCAGGCTGTAGCAGGAGACAGACCATCTGACTGGGTGTTCCTCAGGTAGTTGAACACATGGTGCACAGTGTAATACTAGATCCCAGTGCTCTCCCTGCAGGTGTTCCTCTTAGTGGTAACTGAGCACATGGACCAGGGCTCCCATTGGGTTCATTCAGAAGGACACAGCAAGCCAGCTGTCGACAGACCACAACATCTGCACCCAGATACACTATTAAGATGCCAAATGAGCTGGAGAGGATCTTAAATTAACACAAAGCAATCCAAGGGGTATAAACGTACATTTGTGTTGTGAAAACAAAAATGTATCAAAACAGGTGGGCCTACAAGTGCCATAAATGTATGTTATATGTATATATATGTATATATATATATATATATATATAGGCCCCATCTTGTTTTGTGTCAGCGTGTCTATTGCGCACACACCCACCCACCCACCAAGAAGGCTTGATAACATAGACAATTGGGATACCAGGCCTTTACCTGTGAAATGATGTATATTTTCAGGCATTCCTCACAGACAGCCTTCTTGCAACAAAGTAACGGCTTTATGTGTGTGTCGTCCAGACAGATGCGACATGGCAAAACAACTGATTCATTGTAATCCCCGTTGTAAAAGTTGCTCAGAGTTCTAGGATCAACCAGGTTCGGTAGGGTATATGGATCGGAAACGGCGTGGTGGCCCATTTCCAGATTGCTCTGCTGCCGCAAATCTGTGGATGGCTTTGTAATGACGTTTGATGTTGACGGAGTTATCGCCCCATTATATTGGTGTTCTCCGGTATTGTCAGCTGGTTTCCTGTAGTTATCGTTTGCAATACAGTATACAGTACAGTAAACATGCTCCTTTAACTGTACGACATCGTCGTCAGCCCTGCTACTTTCACAAATATCGTCAGAATATGTTACATCAACTTCATTCAAATCGGATGACGTTAATCCCTCTATGTGATCTGCGATTTGCTCTTTTACATTCGTTTCACTGCCACTTGACTTTTCAAGGTCCACATGATCAATTCGTTCATTTAAAACTATTTCTACCATGGCATCCTCTGGGTGTTTTTGGTCATCTTCTGAATTGTTTTTGAAATTCGTAGGGGATCTCGTCGTCCCGAAATTCCTCCTCAAAATACCCACTGCAGTCGGTTTTCTGAAATTGTATCCCTCAACATTTTCTTTACTCCCCCTTCTCGTAACCCTGTGTGTGTGCGTCTCCAAAATCCCGTCACCGTCTGGTGTTTGGATCTTTGTTTCCCTGACATCTTGAATCAAATCTGTGCCTGATGTCTCAACTTTATCAAGCATTTCTGAAGGATTGCAGACTGTCTCTTCGTCATATCTGCTGACAAAACTCGGCATTTTACACGTATACACATTCAGAGAAATGTGTTCATCTTCCATTCCCAAGGTGCAACTCCCCATGCACGCTCTACCTCTTCTCCAACTCCAGATACTAACAAACAAAACAAAACAAAACCCAAGTGAGGTGTATTTCTGCTTCCGGGGCTGCGTGTGGGAGAAAATAAATCCGTAACATTGTAGCTGTTTGACTTGCAACCTGTACGCTCGCCAGCTCGTTGGCTGTGAAATAACAACGCATTTGTTGATTAAAAAAAAGCAAGGTAAGAGTCAGATGCATATCCATCTATTACTGTTAAGCAACGTTAATAGTGTCGTCTCTGGGGATCCTTGGACGCTTGGCTGCCCAGCAACAGGCTACCACCAACCAAGGTAGAATCAATCTAGGACTGTATGACCTGTAATTTACGTCCATTGCCCACAAAGGGCGCATCAAATCTATGGACGCAACTCATACAAGTCATGAGGGTAACCTTTTTATTCCACAAAGTGAGAAACACCTTACGTCAAGCATTTAGGAAAAAATACACTATACCAATTATAATATCCATATTTGGTGAGATTATAATACATTCTACCATTACAGTTTCCAATGTCAATAGTCTGGCTGAAAGACATTATCAATAAAACAATGACAATTCAGAAAGTTATAGCATTTAATTTCACAACTGACTATATTTTTTCAATGCATTTATTTTGCCATGGGGGTTTAACCTTCAACCAATAATTGTTTAGATATGAATCTACAGTATTCTCAGCAAAACACTGAAATATCATCATAAATGTTTTTGGGGTCCAGTGCAACAACAACAGTCAACAGTAGAGGGTAGTAGAGTCTAACACAACAACACAACATGGGCATTTGCATTTAGGATTTGGAACTGCAAAAGAAGAAACGTAAAAAAGTAAGACAAGCATATGCGCTGACTGTGCAGTTTTCTTCTGAGGGCTTTCAGGCTAAACTACCTTAATAACAGGCCACCAAGGGCTAATGGGCACGTGCTGAATCAACACTGTGCTCGATTTAGTTGATTTTTCCCAAGCTAAGTGGACCCTTGGGGTTCTGTGATATATGCATGCTTTACCATACAGAGAGGGAGGAATTCAGCAAAGACAAGCAAGTTTCACACACTGTGTGATGAAGCTAATATTGTATTTAAGAAGCCAACTGCATGTGGGTATGTTTGGCAGGTGAGAAAATGACTAATACCATAATGATATTCAAACAGGGTTCATAAAGATAACCTCTTGATATGTAGTATAATGAATATGTACAATTTAAATGGTGAATTGTGTATTAAACTGTTTATAAGCATATTTTATTTTACTTTCAAAATACAGCAGACATGCTGACTTAGACTGTGAATTCCTCAGTCATCCAGCATTTTGCATCATCATGATGCTGTGGCCAGTAACACTTTGCTTCTTAAAATAACAATATCTTGACAACTTCAATGTGGAAATACAAAACATTTTGGGACTGTATCAACAAAAAATACCAAAAGATTTTTGAGTGGATTTTCCTTTAAATTGGCATTGAGAGTGGCAGCTAATATATGAATAAGTGGCATTGAAGGTAGTACAGTGATATGGCTCATCAGTCATACCTCCCCTTCCCAACATCGTACATCATATATACAGTACCAGTCAAAAGTTTGGACACACCTACTCATGCAAGGGTTTTTCTTTATTTTACTATTTACTACATTGTAGAATAATAATGAAGACATCAAAACTGTGAAATAAAACATATGGAATCATGTAATAGCCAAAAAAGTGTTAAACAAATCATTATATTTGAGATTCTTCAAAGTAGCCACACTTTGCCTTGATGACAGCTTTGCACACTCTTGGCATTCTCTCAACCAGCTTCACCTGGAATGCTTTTCCAACAGTCTTGAAGGAGTTCCCACATATACTCGGCACTTGTTGAGCACTGCCTGGAGGTGTGTTGGGTCATTGTCCTTTTGAAAAACAAATGATAGTCCCACTAAGTGCAAACCAGATGGGATGGCGTATCGCTGCAGAATGCTGTGGTAGCCTTGCTGGTTAAGTGTGCCTTGAATTTTAAATAAATCAATGACAGTGTCACCAGCAAAGCACCATAACACCTCCTCCTCCAAGCTTCACGGTGGGAACCACACATGGGGAGATCGTCCATTGCTCGTGTTTCTTGGCCCAAGCAAGTCTCTTCTTATTATTGGTGTCCTTTAGTAGTGGTGTCTTTGCAGCAACCATCAAGGCCTGACTCACACAGTCTCCTCTGAACAGTTGATGTTGAGATGTGTCTGTTACTGGAACTCTGTGAAACATTTATTTGGGCTGCAATTTCTGATGCTGGAAACTCTAATGAACTTATCCTCTGCAGCAGAGGTAACTCTGTGTTCTTTCCTTCTTGTGGCAGCCCTCATGAGAGCCAGTTTCATCATAGCGCTTGATGGTTTTGTGACTGCACTTTAAGAATCTTTCAAAGTTCTTGAAATGTTCTGTATTGACTGACCTTTATGTCTTAAAGTAATGATGGACTGTCATTTCTCTTTACTTATTTGAGTGGTTCTTGCCATAATATGGACTTGGTCGTTTACCAAATAGGGCTATCTACTGTATACCACCCCTACCTTGTCACAACACAACAGATTGGCTCAAAGGCATTAAGAAGGAAAGAAATTCCACAATTTAAGTTTTAACAAGGCACACCTGTTAATTGAAATGCATTCTGGTGACTACCTCATGAAGCTGGTTGAGAGAATGCCAAGTGTGTGCAATGCTGTCATCAAGGTAAAGGGTGGCTATTTTGAAGAATCTCAAATATAACATATATTTTGATTTGTTTAACACTGTTTTGGTCACTACATGATTCGATATGTGTTATTTCATAGTGTTGATGTCTTCACTATTATTCTACAATGTAGAAAACTGTAAGAAATAAAGGAAAACCCTAGAATTAGTAGGTGTGCCCAAACTTTTGACTGGTACTGTACACCTCAACTACATGTGGTTCCTGTGTCAGGAGGTCCAGACAGAATGTTTGATGGAGGTAAAGAGGAGACAGACACTAATGGCTAGGAATGCCGAAAGATTGCTGGTTTGAATCCCGCCAACTATGTGAAAAATATGTCAATGTGCCCTTGAGCAAGGCACTTAATCATAATTGATCCTGTAAATCGCTCTGATAAGATTGTCTGCTAAATGACTAAAATGTAAATGTCATCACATACGGAGCTCTAAGATGTCACTGATGTTCTCAGCACTATTTAGCATAGGAGCCTATATGCTTTTATTCCTGTTCATCATTGTCTAACACCGACGGGTCTCCCAGGACTCTCTTACAATGATCTGTCACATGATGGCACCTCTTTGGTCAGCTTGGAGCCAGGCTGCAGTTTTACTCTGCTGGAGCTTTTAAAAGAGAATACTCTGCATATTCTCTTGAACAGATGGCTGTGCATATTGGTGAGTCCTTGACATTTAATTTCGAGGGAGATTGAGCATTCAGTGAACTTCCAGTCAGCTCTGTATGTTGGGGCCATTGCTCTGTGAACATTACCTCTGTGGTTTCCAAGTAAAGACAGCGTCCTCGCCATAATTGGTGTATATTTAGAGACACACACGCAAAGATCAGATTAAAAAAAGCAAGTGTCAAGCATTGATTTCTTCCCCCCTAGCACAGCTCAACTCCAGTATTATATAAGAAATGATTCTGTTTCCAAATGCCTTATTGGGTAATGATCCAGTTTCCAGTGTGGAAGCAGAGTATGTCCTGTTCTACCAGATGGCAAGCTTCGTTTACTATAGAAAGCTGTATAGGTCTGTATAGGTCTCAGGGTCACAAGTAACAATGTGCTTCACACCTTGCTTTCTTTCATAAAGTAATATTTAATAGAAAACCCAGGTAAACCTGCAGACATATGTATAGGAGATACATTTTTTTATATCCATAGGTTTCCGCATGTGCTTGATGCGAGGGATGTAATCAATAGCCTCCTGCCAGAGCATTATACTTGGTACAGGGCAAGTACATGGGTCTTTTAAATGACCTACACTAGAGTGGAGCGTTTAGCAAAATAGAGGCAAAATGATATATGACAGCATCAGGTTAGCTTCGCACCCTCGCATGCGGACTTTTACACTTTTATTTGTATTACCTGGCCTTTATTGTTATTTTATTGTAGCTTATGTACTGTAGCTTAGGCCTATTTGTGATTAGCATGCAACCTCATAGGCCTATTATTTAAATCGTAGTCTTAGAAAACTTTTAATGGTTATTTCTCAAACGAACATGTTGCTTTTGCTATTTTTGCTATTGTCTACCCTTGAATCTGTCACACCCTGATCTTTTTCACCTGTCTTTGTGCCTGTCTCCGCCCCCTCCAGGTGTCGCCCATCTGCCCCATTATCCCCTGTGTATTTATACCTGTGTTCTCTGTTTGTTTGTTTGTTGCCAGTTCGTCTTGTCAAGCCTACCAGCGTTTTTCCCATACTCCTGTTTTCGCTCTAGTCCCTGTTTTCTAGTTTTGACCATTCTGCCTGTCCTGACCCTGAGAATGCCTGCCATTCTGTAGCTTTCAGACTCTGCCCTGGATTACTGACCTCTGCCTGCCCTTGTCCTTTCGTTTTCCTGCCCAATGTTTTCATAATAAACTTTTGTTACTTCGAACTGTCTGCATCTGGGTCTTATCCTGAGGTCTAATATAATCTTACACTGAGGATGATGCATTTGGGGCCCAATGCCTCTTAAATCTGGTGAATGTTTGGTGTTTTTCGAATTTTTCATCCTGGGAAAAACCATACCCTTTTCCCGTTTTCGCACTGTAGGACTCTACACATTTTTTCCCATTCGACATGGGAGAAACCGCAAGGTTGCATTTACATGTCTGGATTGTTCTTTCGGTACCTAACCATATCTTTGGTCTATAAGCACCTTTTGAAATACGTTGTTTTAAAGACTAGTTCCTCTGCACTATGCTTCTAGTACTGTCTGTGAATCCAAATGTTGTAAAATACAATCTTGACTTGCCATTATTTTTTCTTCTTCTCCTGTCAGGAAATGTGCAATCTAACCCAGGTCATGACATTTCTACCTCATCTGAATTGAAAAGTCAAAATGGTCTGAAGTTTCTACACATAAATGCTGTGGCTAACCCCCCTGTTTTGAGCCCAACCTGTTTAGCTAAAATAATAATAATAATAAATATATATATATATATATATATATAATCTGTAGTTTCGCCATGATTGGCTCAATGTTCTGTCACTCATGGGACACTATGTCACTGCAAAATCTACAGCGAGAGCTAGAAAGGTCAAGCCCCTAGGGTGCTGCCATAGATTTACATTAGAAGTGCCCATACAAGAAGGCTCAAGGTCATTAGCCACAGATAAAATGACATCAATTCACGTTATATGTACCATAGCTTTGATTGGACTGATGTCAACATCATACTTTCAAAATCGTAGCTAGCAATCTAGACAAGAAGTTATCATCATCATACATCAAGTCTACAATATACTGGCAAATCTGTTTCAAACCTTGTCATATGAAGAGAGATTATAGACAAAACGTATCAGTGCTCATTGGCCATTGGACATTACACAAATGTTTGGAAATTGCAAATTCAACAATGAGTGGTTTGGAAGGAATCAGTAGCTAACTGCAAGCATTGTAAAGCAATCACTAGCCTGCTATTCGGTAGAGAAGGTGTGGTCCAAGTCTGGGATTAAGGGTATCTTTTCCAAGCTTAAAAGGATAAACATTCATGTGCAACACCATGGGCCAGAAAAGGTTGAATACACTGGCCATGCTGTCAATCCAGCATGACTTCTGCCACCTTCAAAACAACTGTAAACTCAGAACTGTGAAATCTCAGACTTCAGTGAGTTCAAGACAACTGGAAACTGAAAAAAATGAGCTTGGACTGAGAAAATATGTTTTGAACAGTCATCCAACTTGGAATTCCAAGTTGGGAATTCGGCCCTCTTTCTAGCACTCCGACCTGAAGATCACTAACGTCATGATTTGACCTTGTTTTTTTCCCCTAGTTCCCTGTCGTCTTGACATTACCATAAATCCAGAGAATGCCAGACTTTGATGACAACATTTTCCCACAAGAACGATCGCCACACCACCTTCCTGTTCAAGTGAGCACAGCACAACAAAGTGAGTCCCCCAAAAATATATTGTTTGCTTCTGCATAAATGATGTAATATGCCATGGGATATGTATACTGTAGCTAAGAAAATAATACTAAGTGTATGTTGTGTTGTAAGCTGTTAGTAGCACATGTGCCTCACCCTAATATTTTGGTCCCTTTACCCCTCATAACTTAGCCTACTGTTCAGACTTGGTGGTGCACATTTAGCCTATAGCCTGTTTTAGAGAAATGTCATCATCGAATATTGTAAGAGCTTTCATTGTCTGCTTATAAGGTTCTGACTTGGTGTACAGGGAGAATACTGTAAGAACGGCCCATTTTCTGAATTCTGTCCCTGTACAGTTCAAAAATCCTGAAAAAATAGTTGTATTGACTACGTCCATATTTGCTCACTCATTAATGTCTTAATCGAAATTATGGATTGCCTCTCATCCACTCATCGTTCCCTTATGCCATAGTTTGTACATCTCAATTGTCAGTAGAAACCACATTTGTTTAAGCAAGTCAGCCATATCAGCTATGTTTTTAAAAAAGGCAGTAAATGAGGCTGAATGAACTGTCTCGCTGCCAGACAAGGCTCAGCTGATAGCCAGGTGTGGCTGTGGTAAGAATTCAGTACAGGGTACAGAAAAGAAAGCTCTGCTGTTGGGACAACATTATGTAGGCCCTAGCAGTTTGTTGTCACCATTTGTCAGGTTATAGTGCAATTCATGTATTATTGTGTTGTGTTGTTTAGTGGCTTTGCTGGCATGCCTCTAAAAAGAAAATGTTGAGTTTGCCCTATCAAGATTTACATGCTAAAATTACTGTATAAATGTAAGTAGTCTTCTTCTGAAACTTGATTTTGTGAATATCTGGATAAAAACCGCAGAGCCAGACACGTTTATGCTTTCTAAAACCTGGTCCAAAAAAAATCTATCACTGACAGAGACATTGGCATTGATAGTTGCAAATCTACTGTACGTTTGGTGGTGTTGCTATATACATAAAAGTTCTCTGCGACCATTCAGACTTCTGTTACTAAGCCTGAGTAATTTGAATATCTGTCTTTGAATATAAATCTCTGCGCATCCTTGAATCTGGTTTCCTGTTTTATATACCCCAATCTGCTATTGCTGGCTCTCTGGATTGTATTTTTTATTATTATCACGTCAAACCTGAATTTGTGCTTATGGTTGATCTGAACAAAGACTTGTTGACATCCACCTCTGAACAACTCAAGAATATCTGTAACTCCTAAAATCTTACTCAGATTGTCAACAGTGTAACAAGGAAATCCTCTTTGATTGATCTTATTTTAACCAACACTCCTTATCGTTTTAATGCTTCTGGGGTTTTTTCATCAAGTGATCACTGTGCCTGTATAAAGGATGGTAAAATTCAACATGAAAAGAAACTGGAAGCACTTTGATATTCATGGATTTTTACATTATGTTTTTAACAGCCTGGAATAGAGTTGAATTCATTCCTGATGTTGAATTAGCCTTTTCTTACTTCCACAAAGCATTCCAGGATGTAAGCAACAAGCATGTCTCTTTCAACCAATACAGAATTAAGGGCAGAGACAACCCTTGGTTCTCAGATAAACTAGCTGAAATCATAAGGAAACGGAATGCTATGTGGGCTAAAACAAGAAGGTCTGATTTGGCTGATGATTGGATGGCTTTTAAACACCTTTGGAATCAGGGTGTGGCTATGACCTAAAAGCTGAAGGCAGACCACTACTGTACCTCAAATCTACTGCTGACCATCTGAATAATTCTTCCAAATTTTGGCAAGTAGTGAAAGGTTTAGAGTGCAAAAAAATATGCACAGCTTCCTAAACAACTGCTGGTAGACCCACAGGTGGTAACTGAGAAAACATCATTCAGAATAGAGGTTATCAGCATTTTCTTGAAGCAGGTGGATTAGTTGATAGGGTTAAAGGTCAACATGAGCCCCCTGTGAAATTACCTGATATCCCCATCCACTCCTTCTCCAGGTTCTCCTTCTCATCCTTCTCTGTCTCAGAGTTGTGTAGAGCCCTGAAAGCAATTGATGTACAACAACAAAAAATCCCCTGGCCCTGATGATCATCTCCTGATGATTACAATTAGCTGCAGCTATCATTGCTCCCCCTTCAACATAGATTTTTAACCTCACCCTAAAATGTAATGAAATCACTCTTTTGAAAGGAGGTGATCCCACTATACTGAATAACTATCGGCCCATATCAAAATGGTCTGTTTTGGCAAAATGATTAGAGTCCCTAGTCAATAAGCAGTTTAAGGCCTACCTCCAGGAAAACAATATTTTGAGTGGTATACAATCAGGTTTCAGGTCAAGCCACAGCACTATTGCAGCAACATTGAACATTTTTTATGATCTAGATCAACAACATGGGGAGAAATTGAGACAGCATATGTACATTTTTACGAGGATGACACTGTTCTCCATTCAAGTGGCAGCAGTTTGACTTTGGCTTTTGAAAATGCTCAAACAGCTTTTAACATCATTCAACAGAATCTGTACGATTTGAAGCTTGTTCGAATTCCTCTAAAACAAAATACATTGTATTTTCCAACACTAAACACTCTGAAAACCATGTCATTACTAGCTTGGAAGGAAGTTCTATAGTTTGGGTGGATGAGAAGCTGAACTTCACTCATCATGTTGAAAACCTGGTAAAGAAGATCATTTTGAAATAAGGCTTGTTTTTCTTTGGAGGCCAGAAAAGAGACAGACAGGAATGCACACCGTACCGTCTTAGACTACAGTGATGTAATTTATATGCAGACCTCAAGCACTACCCTGAAGGCACTTGATTCCGTGTATCATGCAGCTCTTTGGTTTATTACCAACCAAACCCATCTGAAACACCACTGTGATCTCTATAGTGCTATTGGCTGGTCTTCGTTGACTCTACATAGGCTTAAACATTGGTGATATACTATGACCATTTCGGTCATAGTATACTGTTCTTCTTTGATAAGTTCAGAAAATAAATACCAGCTACAGTCTCACTCCTACATACTTGTGCTTTTAACGTTTAAAAAAAATATATATATCTATGACGCTTGTATGTTTCTGTAATTGAAATGTGTGTCTACAACAAAACTTTTTTTTATGGTCTGTCTATGTCTGTAAGTTGTTACAGTATGTCTGATATTTGTTTCAAACATTGTTCCCCATGCTGCTGTCTTGGTTGGATGACCAGGTGAGGCTGGCAACAGTTTGCCTCACATACCGTAGGAAATTGTAATGAATGATACCTTCAGGCGGTAAAGGCTGTTGCTAGGCATAGCTAACTATTATTGTATCAATACATATTGCTGTTCAGATGAGAGACTAGAAAGTGTGATGTCAGTGATTACATCAGACGTTGCAGGAAGTGAGTCCTCAGAAAACAAATGAGAAAAAGGATTGGCCTTTTCCACAGTTTGATTTTATTATATTTACAGTCATTTTGAAAAGTAACATAAATAGAAAATTGCTAAATCTATTGAGAAGTAGAAGTCAGCGCTGAACCCAAACAAAACAACCAATGGAGTATTCAGGAATGTACTACAATGAGCAATTGAGTACCTGCAACAGTATTATACACAGCTCCCTTTGAATGTATAGGAACTTATGATACTGTAATGCCATATACAATCAAATTATTTTATTTTTAATTCAGATCTTACATAACATATTGTCAAAAACTTTATCTGGGTCGAAAATGTTATGCTATATTTACAACGTTGAATCCTCTCTGTGAATGAAGGGGTCATGTAAGATTGCAGCAGTAAGTTATGTTGGTCTTCAACATTTCAGACTGGGTTATCTGACACAGGGTGACAGTAACCGGTGTATACATCCACTATCCCCCAGAGGATGCAGGTGGGAGGAGCTATAGGACAGCAGGCTCATTGTAATGGATGGAATGGAGTTAATGGAACTGATGATTTCCATATGTGTGATGTGTTTGATACCATTCCATTCCAGCAACTACAATGAGCCTGTCCTCCTATGGCTCCTCCCACCAGCCTCCTTTGCCAGCCACTCACATTAGAACAACTCACTGATAAAACACAACTGACTCTTCAATAGGTGTAATCTTGGATTTACTATGCAAGGAAGCATACTAGCGATCATATAGCTTTTACACAGTTGAATACCAATATACTGTCCCAGACACAAATGTTATGAAGATGGTAATGCTTAGGAATCAGAGTGCGCTCAGGGCGTTGTCAGATTGTACGTTCGTAAATTAAGAGAGGTACGCTCTTGGAGCGTTCAGAGCGCACACTGGACGCTCTGGCCGATGAGTCGGTTTGATCCGAGTGTTTTGACCTCAGAACGTCAGTCAATCACCCAAGCGAACTAGACTAATGTTGGCTAGCTTGCTAGCTACTTCCAGACAAATAAGATAACACCTCACTCTGACAATTTTACTCCCCCTAGCAGAGCTGGTTATGCTGTTTTCATGTTATCTAGAGCGTTGGTGACTGTAACTGTGCTGCTGGCAACAGTTTAATTACGCTTTTTTTTGCCAAAGTTCACTGATACGGGACATATTCAACTGGTGCTGAGTGTTCGTAAAGTGTATAGAAATGTTGCAAGGAAAACTTGCTGAGTTTAGAAGAGCATTTTATGCATCTCGAGGTTCCATTTGAATATTCTAGATCTTGGAAGGCCTGTTAGTGTTACATTAATTTACAAAAGAGCCAACAGATTCACACCACTGAAATAGAAAACATAGAGAGGTCCTATGATATGGAGTTCTGGTCTACAAAGCTGAAGGATTTAGCGGGGAGATATACAAAAAAATGCTCACAGGGCTATCATTCAGTAGAAGAGTTACAGTATGACGATGCTATGACGATAATGACAGAACTGAGGCGGTCCTGTTTGGTTCGGGGTTCCCGCGCTGTCCAATAGACAAAACCACAACGTTTCAGCCACAGCACAAACTCTACCACACATCTCCTTCTAGTCCTCACACCAGACTATCAGCAAGATATTGTTCCCAAGGTTTCCCTTGACACTTTGTACAGTTAGGAGTAAAAGAAAGGCCCACTTATACACAACATAATAACTTATTAGTGAACTATAAAAGAGTAAACACTGTCACACATGTTAAAAAATGCCTAGAATTTAAAGAAGTTACATTTAGTTTTCTCTTTATCATTAGACTCAAGACTCCACTCTGTCTTAGAAAAGCACAAATTTCACACAACCTTACAGCGCAAAGACAGCTGCAGAAAGGCCAACTGTTACCTCTACCTAGTCTGGGATAATATCCAGTGCTTTCAGAGATTAAATATTCAACAGATGTTGACACCTCATGCAAACAAATATGGTGTTATCCCCAAAGTAACTTTTGAACTTATGTCCCCGAGACTAGCTCCAAAAATATGTATCTCTAGATAGCATCCAATATTTTGTCTAACTCATCTTTAACTATTGTTCTTGGCACTTTCAAGACAAATACATCCATCATAAGAAAAAGCAACTGGTTGCTTTTTCCATTTCAAAGTTTTGTCCCATGCAATTGCCCAACTCAAGACGGAATTCCAACAGCCAAAGTGTATTGTAAACACATCATGGTTCACATGTACATTTATTTCTATTCAACTCTTTAGAATGGGCAATAGGACTACTTCTGATGACTGAAACCATATCGATCAGTTATTGAACATTGTTTAAGTGAAGAGTATTTCTAATCAAGTTAATCAGAACACATTGAAACTCTGCGACATCACTTAACTAGTGCTCTCAGAACTTGGCATTCCCTTTGTCCGGAATCTTGATCCATTTGAACTCTGTCCAGAGAAATCAAAGCAATTTTCCCCCCTTAATATTTCAGTCATTCAGCTGTCAGAAAGAGAGCAAGAACCAGTATGGAGGAGAGATATGCATCCTGTAAGGTCAACACAGCCATAGGAGGGTGTTCTTGCCCCTGCCTGGCCCCTCGTCCAGGCCAAGACTGTGACTCCACTGAGCAGAGGCTGAGCAGAGAGACAAAGGAAATCCAGTGTTTTTAATGAGTCTTTGAGGTTAAAGTGTAGAGTCTCACTTCCTCCACACAGTTTGTAAGACACTGTATTATTTTAAGACATTTACGAAATGAAACAAAAAGTTAAAACGGTAGCTCTCTATTTGATTGGTACATAAGGCAGCTGTCCTTCGTTACTTTGCCCTGGAAGAGAAAGAGGAAAAGGAATTAGTGTCAATAAAGCACAATACCACAGATATATTCAAATATAAGCTAATATTGTGTGCTCATGCTAAAACAAACTCGGCATGAAAACAAAGCGAGAATGATTGCACCTGCCACTATTCTCCAAAGATCTTGTCACATCCAATAAGAACTATTGTTAATGGGTATCAGCTGTGAAGACTGATTGGCTATTGAAGATGGTGTGTAGCACCTCTACCACACCATTGTCTTGGTGTCCATGATTAATAATCTCTATTGTCTTCCCTACTGGGTGCCATAAAACCACAGAATGGCTCTTAATGGCATTTTTGTTTGTTTCAGTCTCCTGTGTTACAAATATCAAGTCCCTTAAATCCATCATTTGCCATATGTGTTATATGCTGACCTACTGAAAGTAATACGCTTTCCCCTGAGCAATGCAGGAAATTATTCTTATGTAATTATAGGTATTGTATAATGTGATGACAGCAAGGTGATATGCCCTGGAATTAGACAACTATATGCCCAACTATTATTGAGTTGGATAAGCAGATTTTTACATGACACAATTGAGAAGTTATGTTGGCAAACTACTGAGATGTAAATAACCTTGAGTACAATTCTAAACCCTACTCCCTTAAATGACAGAGGACTCCCACCTGAACTCAGCTGACCTCAGCTAATAACAGACGGTACAATACTGATCTCACAATGGACCAGATACAACCCATCCTATTCCATTCACATTAGACACAATGGGAAATGTCCACACACCCCTATGTGCACTTCATTGTCCCCTCCCTGTTGTTTTTCCATACATTGCTGAGAGTGACAGACAGCAGGTTAAGATTTAGGAGACACACTTCACTGTAGTCACCCTGAATATCCTAATACAGGCATTAGGCTGGGCATGCGGCTGTTACCCCCCTGCCTCTCCCCACCAGCAGACATGTCACCACCCTGCTCCAAATCCTGGCATGACTTCACAGAGTTTGTCCCCCCTCCTAGTGTTAGAGTCACAGGGTTAGCTGGGCCAGTCAGCTGACGCCTGTGCTCCACAGAGAGAGAGACAGACAGACATGCAGGCAGGCAGGCAGGCAGGCAAGACAGGCAGGCAGGCAGGCAGGCAGGCAGGGGATTCCCAAGCTGTTCTGTTCCTGCCACGGTGGGGCTCATCTGGCACACCAGGCCATGAGCACAGCTTGGACCCCTGCCATGCATTTCCAAAACAATCACCTCATGTGACCCCCATGTGATAAAAGGGTGACATTTAAAGAAACAGTAGTTCCCCTATGAGCAGCTGATGCTACATTGTATAGCTGGTGGATGTTTTATCCTGTCAGATATTAGTAATACCTTTATATCTAACCAGTGCAGTTAATAGTTTGTTGCATTATGAACAGCATCATCCTCACTTTGATCACTGTCATTGTGAAAATTATATTTCTTCCCACTGTGCATCTACAGTTCAACATACCTATGAGATTAGCGTTTGAGGATAACTCTTTATACAGTAGGAGTGGATTACTGTCTATTCCCAGTGTGTGATATGTTGACTGGCCTGCACTGTACACAGGATTATAAAATAATATCTCTGATCCATTCAGTGTCAACGAGGGAAATCCTTTCAAGTTTGAACATCTCTTCCTGTGTTCTCCTCATTTCGTCTCAAGCAAATCCTAACCTTTCAGGAGTCCAGATTAGAGGTCGACCAATTAATCGGAATGGCCGATTAATTAGGGCCGATTTCAAGTTTTCATAATAATCGGAAATCGGTATTTTTGGGCGACGATTTCTGATTATTATTTTTTTTTTTAAATAGATTTTTAAATACCTTTTATTTAACTAGGCAAGTCAGTTAAGAACACATTCTTATTTTCAATGACTGCCTAGGAACTGTGGGTTAACTGCCTTGTTCAGGGGCAGAATGACAGATTATTACCATGTCAGCTCATGGGTTCCAATCTTGCAATCGCACAGTTAACTAGTCCAAGACTCGAACCATTGCACTCCACGAGTAGCCTGCCTGTTACGCAAATAAATTAGAAGCTAAGGTACATTGCTAGCTAGCATTAAACTTATCTTATAAAAAACAATCAATCATAATCACTAGTTATAACTACTAATCCAGTTTAGCAGGCAATATTAACCAGGTGAAATTGTTATTTCTCTTGCATTCATTGCACGCAGAGTCAGGGTATATGCAACAGTTTGGGCTGCCTTGCTCATTGTGAACTAATTTGCCAGAATTTTACGTAAGTATGACATACATTGAAGGTTGTGCAATGTAACAAGAATATTTAGATTTAGGGATGCTACCCGTTAGATAAAATACAGAACGGTTTCTTATGTCTGAAATAATAAACGTTTTGTTTTCGAAATGATAGTTTCTGGATTCGATCATATTAATGACCAAAGGCTCGTATTTCTGTGTGTTATTATGTTATAATTAAGTCTGATTTGATAGAGCAGTCTGACTGAGCAGCAGCAGGCCCGTAATCATTCATTCAAACAGCACTTTAGTGCGTTTTGCCAGCATCTCTTCGCAAGCACAGTGCTGTTTATGACTTCAAGCTTATCAGCCTAATGGCTGGTGTAACCAATGTGAAATGGCTAGCTAGTTAGCTGGGTGTGCGCTAATACTGTTTCCAACGTCACTCGCTTTTAGATTTGGAGTAGTTATTCCCCTTGCCCTGCAAGGGCCACGGCTTTTGTGCAGCGATGGGTAACGATGCTTCGAGTGTGGCTGTTGTTGATGTGTTCCTGGTTCGAGCCCAGGTAGGGGCGAGGAGGGGGACGGAAGCTATACTGTTACACTGGCAATACTATAGTGCCTATAAGAACATCCAATAGTCAAAAGTATATGAAATACAAATGGTATAGAAAGAAATAGTCCTATAAATACTACATTAACTACAACCTAAAACCTCTTACCTTGGAATATTGAAGTCTCATGTTAAAAGGAACCACCAACTTTCATATGTTCTCATGTTCTGAGCAAGGAACTTAAACGTTAGCTTTTTTACATGGCACATATTTTACATGGCACATATTACTTTCTTCTCCAACACTTTGTTTTTGCATTATTTAAACCAAATTGAACATGTTTCATTATTTATTTGAGGCTAAATTGATTTTATTGATGTTTGATATTAAGTTAAAATAAGTGTTAATTCAGTATTGTTGTAATTGTCATTATTACAAATAAAAAAAATATATAAAAAAATTGGCAGATTAATTGGTATCGGCTTTTTTGGTCCTCCAATAATCGATATCGGTATCGGCGCTGGAAACAAAAAAAAATCATAATCGGTCGACCTCTAGTCCAGATACAAACATTCCCTCCCTCATTGTTGACCCAAGCTATTTCTTTATCTGTATTGACACTAGCGTTATTTATAGATGAGACTTCTCTCTGCCTTACATTATAATGTCCTCACATAGGCTAGTCCTATTCGTCCAATTTATAGACTCAAGTGTGAAAACATAGTGAACTTGGCACCAAGACAAGACAAGTCTTGGTGCCAGGAGAAAACATTTCAGAAGTACTGTAATAGCAGGTGTGAAGAGATGTAGCTACATTGCACTTACATATACATAGGTTGTAGTTGCAAATGGGATGTCTTCTGAGGCCCTTGATAACCGTAGGAGTCGAACCCTCCTATAAAATCAACTGGAGACAAAGAAAAAGAGGATATCTGGTTACTGTGAGATCAAACAAAGGCTTGTGTTCGTGCGTGTGTTTCTGTATGTGTGTGCTTCTGTGTGTGTGTGTGTGTGTGTGTGTGTGTGTGTGTGTGTGTGTGTGTGTGTGTGTGTGTGTGTGTGTGTGTGTGTGTGTGTGTGTGTGTGTGTGTGTGTGTGTGCTTTTGTGTCTCTAAATAAGCGTGTGCCTGCTTGTGTCTGTGATAATCCCAGGCAGTAGATAATCAGTGTCTGGACCATCTAAAGGCTGGGTATTGGTGATATCCGCAGTGGAGTCATGCTGCAGATCACACAGAATACAAACTGGACAGGATTAGGGCCCAGCCCTCCACAGAGGCCTGCCAGCAGTTTCAAGCCCCAGCAGATCTGGGTATCTGGGCCTAACCCAAAAAGACGGAGGTACTAAAGCCTCTGATAAGATCCGATGTCTTAATGCATCCGAGTCTGTCTCTAAGACAAACGAAACACTGAGATAAGACTGATTAGCTGATGAGTGCCCCCTTCCTTCCCTACTGCCTTGAATGGGAGGTGATGGAAGGTTTGGCATTATCATCATTATAATGGTACATTTAGGGAATGTTCACCAAAAGCTCTAAATCCTTGTTGGCCCTCATTATAGGCATTAACCTGTGTACTCTGATCAGGCTTATCAGAGGACCTGCAGCGATAAGACAGAAAGTGTACAATTTAAGATCTGGAGACTGGCCACATCTCAATCAGGCAGTTTCAACAAAATGCTAACTCGAAAGCTTGGGACTATAAGGTTCTATCTGCATTTTTATCAAAATGTTCTTATTGACATACCCTTGTTCTGTTCAATTTTCTCTAGGTATATAGTATTCTAAATACCCCAATTCATGTTATTAAGTTCAAAAGAGTACAAGATAAAAAATTGCTGACATCATTCAAACCAATGATGGTTCGGAACTTTAAAGCCAATTATCTCAGAATCATCTTTTTGCAGATAGAACCTTATAGTCCCAAGCTATCGTACTGTATGAAGGATACAATAAAGGTCAAGGTTCGCATCACAAGGTTGTTTATTTAGTTTCAGTAAATGTAGCTTCAGCACCTAAGTGTATATGTTCAGTATTGTTCTGAAGAGTAAATGCTAATATTTTGCCCACAAGCAAACCATTATGGTTTTATAAAAAAGCTATTTTCATATTTTCCTTTTGGTGGAGGGAATAATGTTTGTGTATAATGCCCTAATGGTTAAATGCCTGCCGGCTACTTATGTTTACCATGCTAACATGAAAAAAGAAGCTCTTGGTGAGGTAACACACATAATGATTGTGCTGTATTAAGTAGGCCTTATAAGATATAGGGGACAGTTTGATGGCAGTAGTGTTAAGAATAGCAGTCAGCACGACTTGGTCTATGTCTCCAAATTGTTTTGTCTTAAGCAGTCACAACAAGTTGGTATGACAACGCAGTGGCAAGTGAAATGCCGCCGAGGGCCAATCAACATGAGGTTCCACCTTACTGGTACACTGACCCTGATTGCAAATCCAACAGAGGAAGCTGTATTCTCATTTACTTGTTATAAATGCAAAAAAAGTACTTCTAGCACCTTTATTCCCTCCCTCTTCTTCATTCTCTCTCTCCTCTTCTCTTGGAGACTAAATCATTTTAAATACTGTCCTTTCTTTTAAATGGACCCTGGGATATTACCCTTGATAGTAAGTGTAATTACGGAGTGAGCGTGTTGATTGGTTTTAGCTGTTCATTACCTTCTCTGAGGTGCTTCATGTACTATATTAATTGGAGCTGTAATAGCCAATACAGCTCCCAGATCAGTGTTTCCTCATGTCCCAGGGATCAAACCATCAATACCATTCTCATTCACTGGAGGATATGAACACTGTTGGATAATATTATTCCTTTGTGTTGGGCAAATTAAACAGTGTCTCTCGGCAATCATTTCATGCAGGACATCAAACCTCCTCTGTTACGTTGCAAATATAGTATTATCCTTCATGGGCTTTTTCCAGGTACTTTAAATTTCAACTCTGGAATACATCAAATACATCAACGAGATTGTCAAGTGAAAATTCCAATTAAAGCTTCATTTTCCCTGAAGGGCACATTTCTAACAGCCATTATTGAGTGGCAAATAGAACCTGCTCTTAATTTGGACCCAAATGACTTTTATCATAACAATGCCTGAGGGAATCCTTTACTTATTCAAGATGTGCTCTTTAATATTTCAAATTGAGGTACTCCCCATTTTTTGGCAGGGAAGGATACATTTGGGCTCTAAAGACGGGAAAGCTATGTCTGGAGATGTTCTTTTAGAGAGAGAGAGCGCTGTGGTCTGATAGGCAATCTCAGGTAGCTGAGAGACTCACATTCGGTTGTGGTCATGGTTCAGCACTCTTGCCTGCCTTTTGGCTGTCTCACAGGGGCTCCAGCACAGCCAGGAGAAGCGCTGCATTTTTTACACTCAGATTCCCATGCTAAATGTAGAGGAAATAGTCTACTAAGCGCTGCATCCCTTATTTCACTCAATTTTTTTTCTAGCCTGAGGGAGCAACCTCACTGCACACCCTATGAATCTCTCAGTTATGTCTCTCATAATAGCTCCCATATAAAATGTACTATCTGTACATTGAAGCTGTATTAGGAAACATTACCATGTTATCAGACGCAAAGCCTTCTTCAATTATATTAAAATCTTGCCATAGGAAGAATCTGCATTGTTGACAAGTAATGGGCGTACTGTAACGTTCGTCGTTGGGAGAAAGAGAGGAGGACCAAGGTGCATCGTGGTAAGTATTCATTATGCCTTTTAATGAAAATGAATATTCGAACAAAACAACAAAAACGATAGATGAGAATGACACGAAACAGTCCTGTCTGGTGACATACACAAAGACAGAAAATAATCACCCACGAAACACAATAGAAAACAGGCTACCTAAATATGGTTCTTAATCAGGGATAACGATTGACAGATGCCTCTGATTGAGAACCATACCAGGCCAAACACAGAAATAGCAAATCATATAAAAATGAACATAGACAACCCACCCAACTCACGCCCTGACCAAACTAAAACAAAGACATAACAAAAGAACTAAGGTCAGAACGTGACACATACAATGTTCTGTTGTGACCACACTAACCAGTAGTCAGGTATAATTTCAGTGCATTTGGATATGTATTTTCAACCTACCAACCACCAACAGTATTGTGCTGGGACCTAGGCGATGTGAGCTCTCTTAATAAAGGCTTGCTGTACCAACCATACAGTCAATTTTAATAACTATAATTATAAAAATTGAATTAATGCAGTGAAAAAAAATCCCAAATGACAGAGAAGGCATGTAGAGTCGCCTCATGTGACCTCCTCCCTCTCTATACTTTTCTCTCTATCCCCTCTCGTTCCTGCTTTCTCTTTATGTCTGTTGCTTGGTGATGAATGTTGCAAATGGAGAGAATGCAAGAGAGATCGCTAGAAGAAAAATGGTATTGATCTAGTATGTACTTGGCAAATGCATTCTTTCCAACACATACTATGTTTACAAAGCAAGACCGGTAACAAGGAGAAGTAATCATGTATTACGGCAATCAATATCAATTATAAATGACAATAACACAAAAACTCATTCCTGTCCTAATATAACTTTTCTAAAAAATGAGGCAGCGGCCAAAGAGAATAATTCATGCATTTTGGAACAAGGCAACTTGACTGGGTCTGTGCTGCAATGTTTTCTGAATTTAACAAATGGGGACATTTCCCACACTTTCCTTTAAGGCTAGGATCCACAAGCAGCTGGGCCTGGGATCAATAAAATAAATTGTTTAAATCCAGCAATATCTAAATCCAAATGTTTGCTGGAGCATTAAACTTGGCTAAATTTAAAGATCCGACCAGATGAGGAATGTACATGCCAATGCCCAGTTATTAGAGTAAATAAAGTACTCTGTAAACACAGGAATACAGAAATGTCAACCTTGAGCCAGACATACTGTATCTATACTCTTATAAAAAAGGGTTCAAAAGGGTTCTTCAGCTGTCCCCATAGGATAACCCATTTGTGTTCCATGTAGAACCATTTTTGCTTCCAGGTAGAACCCTTTTGGGTCATTGTAGAATCGTCTGTGGAAAGGGTGCTACATGGAACCCAAAAGGGTTCTACCTGATACCAAAAAGGGTTCTTCAAAGGGTTCTCCTATGGGGACAGCCAATGAACCCTTTTAGGTTCTAGATAGCACCTTTTTTTTCTAAGAGTGTAGCTGGATATAAACACTTTAGTTATTATATCATGGAGCGAGTCCAGGAAGATGGCTCATTACTGTTATGTGATTGGTCAGGTAAAGCTTATGAATAAAATATGTGTGTTTCACTAAGGCACATGAGGTGAGATGGCCCTTTTAAAATTGGCTGAGTCATCATTATAACAAGCAAAGGGAAATGACTCACCATAAAAAGTGTGACTGTAGGAATCAGCCATATTTCTCATAGATCTACCATATTAATTGAAAGGCAATACTCACAGCTGTCTTCCTCTTCCGAGATTAGCTTCACCACATAACAGGCATAGATGAACCCAACAAGCTGAAAAAGAGAAATGGGGAAAGGTAATCAAATACATTTTCTGGAGAGTGGTGACATTTTACAGTGAGAAGGGGACCAATTAGAATAGCACAATCAGTGAAGGAAACATAGATGTTTGTGTCCATGCCCTCAAGAGATGAAGAGAGCTACACAAACTTATTGGTGGGAAAACATGAGCCACCACTGAGAAAAAGTAGAAAATGATTGAGAGATCAAAAGAGCATCTCCATGTGGAAAACATTCTGTGTTGAGGAAACAGGTGTTAGTACAGCGTCTAGTGTATCACACTGCTCTATGAAATGGGTCATATAGAGACGTTGAAGAGACACTGAAAAACAGAGGCACATAAACAATGTTCCAAAAAAGAATCCCTGCATCGTCAATGGGGTAAAAGAAAACATAATTTAAGAGACATTTCACAAATAGTGATTATACATATTTATTTTTTAAACAGATAGGCTGTGGTTCTGGATTTTCTGTAATCCCAATCTGCAGTGGCTAAAGATATAGAGGTTTCTGCGCATCTTCAGGGATTTTTTTGTAGCTGCAGCCTACATGAACTCAGAAAAAAAAAGAAACATCCCTTTTTCAGGACCCTGTATTTCAAAGATAATTGGTAAATCCAAATAACTCACAGATCTTCATTGTAAAGGGTTTTAACACGGTTTCCTATGCTTGTTCAATAAACCATAAACAATTATTGAACATGCACACTACAGACGGTAGGCAATTAAGGTCACAGTTATGAAAACTTAGGACACTAAAGAGGCCTTTCTACAGACTCTGAAAAACACCAAAAGAAAGATGCACAGGGTCCCTGCTCATCTGCGTGAACGTGCCTTAGGCATGATGCAAGGAGGCATGAGGACTGCAATGTGGCCAGGGCAATAAATTGCAATGTCCGTACTGGGAGAGCACTACAGGGAGACAGGACGGACAGCTGATCGTCCTCACAGTGCTACCACGTGTAACAACACTTGCACAGGATCGCTACATCCGAACATCACACCTGCGGGACAGGTACAGAATGGCAACAACAACTGCCCGAGTTACACCAGGAATGCACAATCCCTCCATCAGTGCTCAGACTGTCCACAATAGGCTGAGAGAGGCTGGACTGAGGGCTTGTAGGCCTGTTGTAAGGCAGGTCCTCACCAGACATCACCGGCAACAACGTCGCCTATGGGCACAAACCCACCATCGCTGGACAACACAGGACTGGCAAAAAGTTCTCTTCACTGACGAGTCGCGGTTTTGTCTCACCAGGGGTGATGGTCGGATTCACGTTTATCATCGAAGGAATGAGCGTTACACCGAGGCCTGTACCCTGGAGCGGGATCGATTTGGAGGTGGAGGGTCCGTCATGGTCTGGGGCGGTGTGTCAAAGCATCATCGGACTGAGCTTGTTGTCATTGCAGGCAATCTCAACGCTGTGCATTACAGGGAAGACATCCTCCTCCCTCATGTGGTACCCTTCCTGCAGGCTCATCCTGACAAGACCCTCCAGCATGACAATGCCACCAGCCATACTGCTCATTCTGTGTGTGATTTCCTTCAAGACAGGAATGTCCTTGTTCTGTCATGGCCAGCGAAGAGCCCGGATCTCAATCCCATTGAGCACGTCTGGGACCTGTTGGACTGGACGGTCAGGGCTAGGGCCATTCCCCTCAGAAATGCCCGGGAACTTGCAGGTGCCTTGGTTTGAAGAGTGGGGTAACATCTCACAGCAAGAACTGGAACATCTGGTGAGGAGGAGATGCACTGCAGGACTTAATGCAGCTGGTGGCCACACCAGATACTGACTGTTACTTTTGATTTTGACCCACCCCCTTTGTTCAGGGACACATTATTCCATTTCTGTTAGTCACATGTCTGTGGAACTTGTTCAGTTTATGTCTTAGTTGTTGAATCGTGTTATGTTCATACAAATATTTACACATGTTAAGTTTGCTGAAAATAAACGCCGCTGACAGTGAAAGGACGTTTCTTTTTTTGCTGTGTTTAGCTGCTCCGCTGCCTCTTCTCCTTTCTTGATCGGCGATGAACGCCTTTGTCTGGTGTAGCCTACAAAAATGTATGTTGTACGCAAAGGACATGGTCGACATGTTCCAACTACTGAATTCCATGCCTCAGTAGGCTATTAGGCATAACAACAATTTCATTTTCTTTTTTCAGGAGGGGAGTTAGTCTTCATGCAGCTATTTACATGTTCTACACAAAAGACATGATCAACATGTTTGTACAAACTCGCAGATTGTCATTTGCCCCAATGCAAAACTCAAGTGGGGAGTTACATGCAGCTATCTAGGCATATCAAATTCAAGCAAGACACAGACACGCAGTCTAATTAGTGATTTAATATTATTTTTTAATCATACAAACATTGGCTAAGCAGGAGGCAGACAGGCAGTCAAAGTATTAGTGTTAATTTTCAGCAACTCTGGCTAGTGGCTGCGATATGGCAGCAGCTACAAAGATTATCCTATATCACACAAAATGTTGATTGTTTTTACTCCAATGCAATGTGCTTATGCAACTGCAATATCTGTTACAACAGACAGAGAAGGTTGTAGCCTTCATAATGGCCTTGAATGTTTGTTCAAATCGCCTCATGGTTTTTATTCCAGCTCTTCAGATGAGGCAGAGACATTGGCTATTTCATAATGGTTCAGAAGAGGGTGGGTAAAGAGAGAAATGTGAATGGAGGTGGAGTGTGAGCAGCAGTGTGAGCAGCAGCTACATAGAACAAAATGTGTGTAAATTAACACATGCGCAGAACGCGATCCGGATTGGTAGCTTTGAGAAAAAAGGTTTCCAGAGGGTCCGGGGACGACAACTCCGTATTCGCAGCCACAGCCTAAAAAAAATCGAATGGACGGTATCAAATAATGTGGGCCTGGCGGTTCTTAATGAGACTGTATTTAAAATGTGTCACCTAATATGAAGATTTCGTGGATTAAGTATAACAATAGAAAGCCAAGGGAACATAGGAACATAGGAAATCTAATTGGAGGCTTATCCTGAGAGAAATACAGTAGCATACTAGATATCCCTGCTCTAGGCACTAATAAAACCCAGAACACAACAATATTACTCTCTTCCCCCGCTCCTCCTTAGGCCTGTAATTTCATAGGCCAGTGATTGGAGGTCTCTGATTGGATTGGGCAATAGGGAAGCTGGGATTTTGACTGTGGTCAGTGTGTGGAGAGAAATGGACATTCTCAATGTCACAGAGGATTCAGTCAGACAGGAGGCCATGCATGAGACCGTACTGTGGACAGCCATGTAGATAGTGGGTGTGCCGTCCTCATATTCAGGCATTGTTTGGAGTCTAAGGGCCACAAACAGACACAGTTACAAATCTGAGCAACCCCAGATTTAAGATTCTGGGAATACCTCAAGGTGACGCTCTCATTTACTCTGAATAATGTGCCCGCCCCACACTCTGTCTCTGCAGTAGGCTGGGAGCACAGTCCAACACTCACAGACACTAGTCACACACAATGCCGGCCCCGCCACACATAACACCACTGCACACTTTACCCATCAGGAGCACTGAGGAGGTGAAACAAAGGAGCTGCTGTTTTTGTTTGCTGTGTGATTACCAGACAAAAAAAACAACACACACACACACACACACACACACACACACACACACACACACACACACACACACACACACACACACACACACACACACACACACACACACACACACACAGCTCCTCTGATTAGCCAAAGGTATCTCGTTTAGAACCATGTCACAGGGTGTAAGCCTAATTTGTCTCCTGTAAATAAACCTGGGTATTCCTATGATAAAGGCTCCTTTAAACACAAGCTGTTTTACTCCATAGGAAATTCCACTGTGAAGATGATTATTGACGGTTGGTTAAAATTTGACTCTATAAATCTGAATAATACATGCAGAGTTTCTGAGAAAACCATTCATAATTGAGAATAATTCTGGGAGCATGACTGCTCTCAACGCAAGCATTATAAACAGACGCACAACACAGCCATTCTCTATTGTTTAGGCGAGAGTCAGTGAGACACACATCTGTACTACATTCATAACTGTCACTTTTAAAAGGAAGCTTTGTCCAGTTGACTTTGGATATAACTGATTGTGTTACTGTTCAAAGACTGATTGAATCAGGAGCCTTGTAAATGAACAGACACAGTCTCCTCTGTTGTGCAGCTGACAGCCATGACACTGTGTCCTCCACGACACTGAGTAAGTGACATGTTTTGCACTGGTGGGATACTGTTCACATGTTGGCCTTATTATAGTCGGAGGGTGCTGTTGTATGGATGGATCACATGCAAATCACGGCCCAAAGGTCAAGGAGTGTTGAGGGCTGAGACAGAGGGCTCTCCACTTTAAATTGTGCAGCACTTATGAAATTCAACTGACATGACAATGGAGGAGGAGTGGAGGAGGAGGAGGAGTGTTTTCAGAACGGGCCCATTCATTTAGAATGTACCAATTCAGCCAGAGAACAATTGACTAAACATTCTCTACAGTAAATACCATTGAAAATATATATATATTCTTTGTTGTCAAAAATGGGTTTCATATGGATTGTTTGACATCAGAATCATAGAGTGGGGTATTGCATTTTGGATACTGTGCCAAGTCTAGTGCTGTGAACATGACGCTGCTTGTGTAAAAATCCTGGAACCTAGCCTAGTAAAACCTCACATTTTATTAATACTCAGATCTTTTATTTCACCCTCCAATATTAGAGCTCGGCAGGGAAAATGTAACTTCAAAAGTCCCTCATAGAGTAATTGATGTGGATGGAATTCCCCAGCTAACCTATCTCCTCATAAAAAGTGGTGCGAAATCACATAGTTTAATAAATTTCCTGGTGTTGTGTGGCATCACTCAACCTATTTCTGTTTCAGCGTAGACTCCCATTTCAAACTGTGTGCGGCTCAGCTTATGCATAAGGTAATTCACATGTCCTTGACTCCATCCTCCTGCGTTCTCTGGCCCGCTGCGGGTAGCCTTGGTCTTTCGCGTTTATAAACTGGGCCGGGGCTGCTTAACATGCCAACAACTGGTCATTGGCAGTTGACAGCTTTCACCATCAAACAACCTTTTAGTGGAACCTTAGCTTTTTACTGGGGTTGCATCGCCAGGAAATGGAAGCAAGCTACACCATGTCATCAAGGCTAAACATCTAAGTACATTGACTCCATCAAATCTTTTAAATAGGACAACTGTTGGCATACAGACTCTTGTAAAACCAGACCTGGCTTAGGGAAGTGCTGATTTTATATGTGAGGCATTTACAGAGTATACTAAGGGTCTGATGTGTGTTTTATTACTCATCACAATAAAGCCAAGTGGCATTTCAGCAGTTCCTATAAAACAAGGTTTTCTGTTTGCCACAAATCAGAGATTCTGGGGGTAAATGCTGTGGATGGCAGACTGATGCATCACTCTAAATGAGGCCCTGCACACACTGTGTAATACAGCACAGAAAGATTGAGGACAAGCGAAAGCCTCGCTGAAATGTTTCCCTAGTATTTAACCCCATACTGAGAACAAAAGACTGGAGAACATTTGGAAAATGGGCTCTGAGCAAATGTATTCATGATAATTCAAAGATGGCAAAGCATCACCCCACACATCCACAACCATCAAAGACATTTAATCTGCACAGTACACAGTATGAACCCAGTATTATTACAAAGCTACTTTGTGTTATTCTAATATATGAATATACTCATTAGTGTATTTACGAGTGAATTTCCCCTGGTGTATGTTTTTATACATTGATACAGTGAATCATCGTTTGACAGTTAAAATCCTTAGAAAATAAGAGATTGAGGAATTCATTAGCTTTCATGTAATGTAGACAAAGGGCTGACTTTCATCTGTGAGCTGGGACCATTCTTTAGGTCTAATCCAAATAAACCTCTGTGTCTTTAGTAATCTGCCACCCTTAGAGCAGAAACCAATTCAGTTGTCTTCATTCTAACCCTCCTTGGGGGACCTAAATACACCCAGCTCTTCATCTGAATTAGTCTCCCTATGGTGGAGGGAGGGGCTCCACAGCAAAGACCCCCTGAGCTTGTGCTGTGTGAGTTCCACATTGGCATTGGTCTTGTTCGGTTGCTAAATTAACCTTTTACTTCCTTAATCATGACCAAGGCCCAAGCTCATTGACTTCTCTATTGAGCCTTCAGCTGGTGGGCATCTTTTTATAAGAGGAGAGAATGCAAAGAGGTCAAATGATAGATGTATATACTGTAGGTTGTAGTGTAAAACATTGTACATAATGGATGAGGATAGAGTGTGAATCCTAATGGCACCCTATGTCACGCCCTGACCGTAGAGATATTTTTATTCCCTATGTTTGGTTGGTCAGGGAGTGACTCGGGTGGGAAACTCTATGTTCTTAGTGTCTATGTTTTGGCCCGGTATGGTTCTCAATCAGGGACAGCTGTCTATCGTTGTCTCTGATTGGGAATCAAATTTAGGCAGCCTTTTTTCCTTTTGTATTTGTGGGTAGTTGTCTTCGTTTGATGCAGGTATAGCCTTACGGAGCGTCGCGTTTGTTGTTTTGTTGGCAACATTTAAAGAAATAAAGAAAAAATGTACGCTCGGCACGCTGCTCCTTGGTCCGGTCTTTGTCAAGACAGCGATCGTGACACCCTATTCCATATAGTGTACTGCTTTTGTCCAGCTTCTGATCAAAAGTAGTGCACGATATAGGGAATAGGGTTCCATTTGGGATGCAGATAAACTCCTTTCCTCATTTGTGTCATTAGAAATACATTTTGGAATCAATGCAATTGGTTAATTAATCACATGCTTTTAACTGAAAATGTGTCAAGTCAAAATTCTAATGAGAATGCATAAAATGTCTACCAACTTTCTTGCTGAATCATAAATGCTTTCAAACAAGTTTACCTCTTATATCAATGGCCACATTTGCCAGAAAGAGGATGGCAGGATAAATACAAAATAAACTCACCTGAAAGAGTTTTGAGAAATTGAAACATTAAATATTTCAAGTAAGAACATAACTCACACACACACAGTAAAGAGAGATTCCACCAAACCAGACCATTCTGTCGAGGTGCATTTTTATCTGACTGGTATGTACAAGAAACCCTAAACTATTCTGTTTTTTTACTCTCAACCAAGCCTGATGGTCACTACTCAAAGCTATATGTGGGGAAGCATGTATCTTGGCCTGTACCCCAGACAGATTCCAAGCCAAATGTGTGCTTTGGAAAACAGCATATAACACAAATGAAAGTAATATGTCTAAGCAACAGGCAATCAATATTAAGCCGCTAGGTTAAAAATGAATTAATATGAAGGATTATTCAACATTTAGTCTGAATCTCTTGAGCAAACAAGGTAATGGGTTATGCATCTTTAGCAGAATCACTGAATGTTGAAATAGTACGTGGTTTAAACACATCCCTCTCTACTGAAAGGTCATATTTATTAAGTCATTCCCTAAAGCAATTATTCATAATGATCTTTAATGATGTTATATGCCCTGTTTGGTTGCCCTGCTATTTCTAGAGAATCCAAAGAGATAACAATCAATCAATGCATTGTACCAGGAGAGAGCTCTTTTACTTCAGGATAGCTGTTGCACAGTCTCAGTGGTACCAAACCAAATGATCAGATATAAAGCAGAAGGCTTTGCTTCCTCTGAGATTACTGTGATTCTCCAACTACACACATCAGTCCCAATTTTCCACTTTCACAATTGTGAAGGCACTTAACTGTTGGGGAGAATGAGTCGCTTTTTGACATGGCAGTGTAACAGCACAATAAACACATGGTTGGTGCTTTCCTCCCACTCTCTTCAAGCACACAGAGATGTTTGTGAAGTGTTTGACAATGATTCCCCTCATACAGTTTCCCATCTCCTTTATACGTCTGAGACAGACATCAAAAGTCTCACAAGCCCGGGCCAAACATACCATGGCCAAATAGGACTGAATGCATGCTGTGCACTCCTGTTGGCAAAGAGTCCATCTTGAAACAGGAATAGGCTGGTTACATGACATGTTGTTGCATGTATGTTGACGGACGGAAGGTTGCGGTGAAATGACCTTTATTGGGTTTGCACTGGTCGGTAACTCACACAGGAGAGGACTATTTGTTCTCATTTTCACTGGTCATGGTTACAGGGACGGGCAACTGGGAGCACCGTCCCCCTTTCGTAGGCGCACTGACCAATTTCAACAACACATTTTAGAACTCAGTCGAGGTCTCAACGTACTGTTGAGCGTTAGAGTAATAATTGGACATTTGGTTGTGCATCAGCAGTCACTTAATTGTCCCATGCCCGCAATTGTTTTGGGGGATTGGTAAGGTAGTCTAGCGGACAGCTAGAGTTCTGTTTTTTTGTGGCCCCCACCCCATCAAAGTTGCCCATTCCTGATCTAGACCATTAAAGGTACATTCCATAATATCCTTCTACATTGATGCTGCTTCCACCCACAACCACACATGACTACAGTAATGAATTGATGGATGTGACCCAAGGTGGGTTAGATAATGTGCTTTACCTCTGGCAAAGCATCTCAAAATACACACCTCTGCTTAATTGGTTCTGGTCTTATTGGCTAACCTTATTGGCTTTGCAGAGATACTTTTCTATCACTTGACAATCATTATGTGGCCACTGTCCAGGCATTGATTGCTTGATGTAAAAGCCAAATCTCTGAGCTTGGAGCAGAATTGCTCTTTGTTTACTATAATACATTCAGACATCTCTCCATTGATCTTGGCCAAAATACTGTTTGAATACCAAGCCGGCATATGGCCCCTCTATAATGTACTGAGCCCTGAGAGCCTTCAGTAGATGCTTGCTCTGTATACTGAGTCTAAAGTCTCCAAATTAATGGCACGCCAGCTAATATCTGTCACGACTTCCGCCGATGTCGGTCCCTCTCCTTGTTCGGGTGGTGTTCGGCGGTCGACGTCACGGACCTTCTAGCCATCATTGATCCACTTTTCATTTTCCATTGGTTTTGTCTTGTCTACCTGGTTCCAATCCCATTCATTAACCCTCTATTTCCCCTCATGTCCTTGTCAGAGATTGTTTGTTGTATGTAGGTGTGTTATTTGTTCTGGTGTGCGACGGGTTTTGCACCCTATTACGTTATATTTGTATACTTTGGTTTTCAGAGGTTTTTTGAATGTTTATTAAACAGGTCCGTTTTTACCAAGTTCATTCTCCTGCATCTGACTTCCCTGCCACCAACACGCACTGCATTACAATATCGGCCTGAGAAGATGGTAAAGCTACAGTAATGCTAGTTTTGACCTCAATATGTGCCTGAGTATCTGTGTATTTCTAATTGTAAAGTGTGATGCACCTATGTGAAGCTTGATCGCTTGTCTGACAACAGAAAAATCTATCTCACATCTTTCCCCTATATAGGAGGGTCATGGTGTCAAGGAATTCCTCCTCTTCTTCCGAAGAGGAGAGGCGAGGCGAGAAGGATCAGAGGACCAATATGCGGCGTGGTAAGTGTCCATGGTTCTTTTAATACATAAATGTGCACATGAACAACTGACTACAAAAACAAGAAACGTGTGAAAACCTAAACAGTCCTATCTGGTGCAAACACAGAGACAGGAACAATCACCCACAAACACACAGTGAAACCCAGGCTACCTAAGTATGATTCTCAATCAGAGACAACTAATGACACCTGCCTCTGATTGAGAACCATACTAGGCCGAAACATAGAAATACCCAAATTATAGAAAAACAAACATAGACTGCCCACCCAACTCATGCCCTGACCATACTAAATAAATACAAAACAAAGGAAATAAAGGTCAGAACGTGACACATGGGGAAAAATACGCCATTTGGTGCTTAGCTTGCGTGACTTCTTGCTAATTGTTCCTGTGACCTCCCAAAGCCCTCATGGCTATTTTATAACACGTCAAGTAACATAGGCAGGGTCAAATAGGCAGGGTCAAATAGGCAGGGTCAAAGGCCTTCTTAACACAAAGCGGAATATCTTAACATATCTTAATGCTACAGTAAACATTAGGAACATGTTTATTCCCTAACTGTATCCCCAGAGAACATGTGCTTCCTGTAACTAGAGCGCCACAAAATACAACCCATACTGTATCTTCATCATACACATACAGTACTTCACACACCAAGGCTGTTTGCTATTCTATTCAAACACATTACAGTATATCCCTACTGTGACAGTGGAGAGCTTACAAATAACATACCCTGTGTCAAAACATATGCGGCTGAGCTAAACATCACCACGGCATGTCCTACATGTCACAATGATAGACAGCCATTTATTTTTACTCTGACGATGTTGTGTCGTGACCGAGGCCGTACGCTGCTACTAACAGCGTCAGTGTCACTACAATGCTTTCCCAATGACGGCCGAGCCCCATCAGCACCAGTGCAGTGCCATCTATCCACTTTGTGCCCTGGAAATAATCAGCTCAGTGGGGTGGAGGCAGACTCATCATGTCCAGCTCAGTGATATGGACGTTGGGGGGGGGGCTCTCATCATTAAAGCAGTGGAATGAAACACTGTACCCTCGCAGCTCGCGGGGTCCCATCAAGCACCGTCCCGTATCGTTTCTGACATTTGAAAAATAGGCACCCGCCTTTTCGCCGCCAATCTCGCTCTCTCTGGCTTATCAGATGAGAAGCTCTGACAAGTCAGAGATCCTGACAATATCAGCTCTCCTGTCACTGAGCCCAGGTCCACACCGTTATTCTACAACAACAAGCCCTTCTCACAGAGAGAGGACGAGGAAGAGGACAGGGGTGGGCCAGGAGAGAGAGAGACACAGAGAAACAGGCTTTGAATAAGAACAGAGAGAGAGAGATTGAAAGGGACCTGAGATTGATACTGAAGCCCCTCTGATAACAACGTAGTGAGCCAGACTGACGGGTGTCTGCTGAATGATTTGCTGAGCATGACTCTGTTTCAATACAACAATTAGTCTAAGATTGCAATTCTGTGCGGCCATGGTCTCTGTGTGGGTCTTCAGGGACTGACATGTAATGAAGCAAATGGATTCACTTCCCTCAGGGTGTTGGCCACTGTCAAAGCTGATTCATTTTACTCCAGGGGCTAAAGCATTCACTATTCACAGAACTGACAGCATAAAAAATAGCTTTCTATACATGCACAGGCATGAAACAAGTGTAGTCTTTGGGGAAGAAAAACAAATTGTCAAAAGATGTGGCAATTTGAGCAAAGCACCTATCCTGGCTAAATGAATTGGATTCATCTATCACTGTGGCCTTTGCTTTTTGTTTAATTTGTATACTTCGAGATTCAATCAGAGACTTGGAAGATTTGGAAGGCAAAGTGTTTTTCCTTCACCGATGCATCAAAGGAACAGATTCCTCCACCATGACTGATACCTCCTCCAATCCTCTTAAAATGACTTGACCAAATTGGCCTTAGTGTTTGCTTTATATTACCCAGAGCCCAGCCGCCAGGTCTTCAATAGTGATTTCTCTACAGATACCCATCTTTCCATTCTGTTATCCGCGCCAGACACAGCTTTGAACAATAGCCATTGAAATGAACATTGGAGGCAGTGAGAGAGAGGGAGGTTCAGGTGCAGAATAGAAATGAATGTCTGAAGACAGAAAGACAAGGAGAGAGAGAGAGAATTTCTCATCCCATCATGACAGAAATGCCAAACCCCGGGAAAATAAATTAAAATTAAAATGGTGGGATCATATGGAGAATAAAACAAGCAAGGTATTTCCACTACTCTGTGAATAGATCACAGCTGTAAAGCAGCAATGACATTGTTTAAACACTTGGAGGTCATGCTAATTAATCAACAGGGTAAGTAATATTGCAAAGAGCTCGACTATTAACCAGGCAAATACTAAACAAGGGGTCTTTCACAGTGCCTGAGTGATGGCTGAATGTATTATATGTATGGGTATGCCGTGCGTCCCTTTAATCTTGTAGCTAATGGACCCAGGCCTAAGCTCTTCTACAAACAATTACACTCACATTCAAAGACCCACTCTGAATACCTAACAAAATACACTGCAACAGTACTGTCAGAGGGCACTATGTAATTAAACAAGGTGTGATTCATTACAAGTGTCATTAAAAATATTCTCATAAGCACATCACCATAGCTATGTTTAATAGTCTCATTCATTAAAGTGTCTCTTCTGGCCGTGGGCTCAGAATGCCTGTTGTCTGTCTATACAGGTTAGAGGATGTGATGGAGGAGTAGAGGGGCCTGTGGACTCCAACAGCTGTCTCCTACAGTAAGAGCTGTCTACTCCAGTGTGTGTGTGTGTGTGTGTGTGTGTGTGTGTGTGTGTGTGTGTGTGTGTGTGTGTGTGTGTGTGTGTGTGTGTGTGTGTGTGTGTGTGTGTGTGTGTGTGCGTGCGTGCGTGCGTGTGTGCGTGCATGCGTGCGTGCGTGTGTGTGTGTGAGTCTGTGCGGGTCTGTGCGAGTCTGTGCGAGTCTATGAGATGTCACTCTGGATATGGGAGCATGGGCATAATTGTAAAGTTAACATTTGACAGTAAGTGGTACTAGCCAGGAGTTCAGCCTACTACATATAATGTAGTCCTATGGCTCCTGTCATAGGAAGCACCCGTGGATGACAAGTTAGCTCTTCTGTACAGACCCAGTCCCCTTACGGCTCTATGAAGCTCTGCCTTTACTGTATATGTGCAACTTTTAGTAGCCGCTATACAGCAGCACTGTCTGGAATTGACTCTCACATTTCCTATCAGGGTTACTCTCACATTAAACCATGTCATTGTTCAAACACAGTCAATGCACATGTTTTAAATAGAATACTTAGTCATACCTTTAGAGCCTCATCATTCCACAGCTAACAGCTTTGTTAGAGTGAACGTGGATCCTCTTCTGATTCATGACCTTCCACAACTTGCTGTTCTTAGAGAAACTGGTCACGGACCTCTGAGGCATCAGCCATGCTACTGTATGCCGGACACAGCTCATTTAGCCGCTCATCCAGCCATGTGAGCTGGCCACCCCCCTCTCTATCCCCCCTCTCCCTCAGGCTCTCCCCTAGACCCCAGTAGTGTGGTGGCGTTTGCTGGAGCCCTTCTCTGTGGCTCTGTGTACTGCCTTGCCGCTCTGCTTCTCTCTCTCTCCCTCCCAGTGTGAAGGAAGAACAGAGAAATCTGCCTGGCAACACAGCAACGACTTCCTGCACTCCTCATCTGACTGCAGATAATGATTGATAAGCAGCCGTTCTTATAGACAAAACAATTATCATAGTAGCAAAGCTAGTGAAAAAGCAGTTGGTTGTTCAGAGACCTACAGTTTTCTGCATTTGTTGGCATACAGTATTACTGTACTGTACATTTCTCTGGTAAACTGTGATGGTTTCTGTGCAGTAACAGTTTTGTTTTTCCACCATGATGCTATCTTCTCCTCAATGCTTACATCACGGTAAAAGGTTCATGCAGCAGACGATGGTGCATAGCAAAATGGCCGGACCTCGCCACAGTGTGGTGGCCAAGGTGAGACGGAGGACATCCATAGTGTTAACCATCATCAGTGGTTCAACTCCCACTCAGTGCTGTGTGATTACACACCCAGAGCATGGTGGACCACTGCTGAGCTGAAGAACACAGTCAAGAGTATGTTTACTGATATGAGATTCTCAGTACTTTTTCCTCTGATTCTCTCGGAAACATTAAAACATGATCCATAGATAATAACATTCTAGGCTGGTGGGAACAAAGTGTAATTGTAGATGGGATGTGGAGAAAGAGAGGTGAGACACCACAGTTTCACAGAATCTCACAACCCCAGAGCTGAAAATAACATATGGTCCCTCAGCTAAGGGCCATCTAACCCAACAGTCTCATGTTGACAGTGTCACAGTGACCCCACCGCAAACAGCTTGGGCTGGCTTTATTTACACTACTCCGGTGAAAGGTCACTGCGCCAATAAACATCTTAATTATCTACCGTAGCTACCAGCCTGTCTGTCTGATGTTGATAGCAAAACAGAGTCCTTCAGAGTTTCAATCTGACAAAGACAAGGAGGACTGTAGGCGAGGAGAGAACAGTGGAGTAGTAACATAAAAAGATCCTCCACTGATTCCAATCCTCTCTCAGTCTCATCCACTGCAGGCTTCTCATTACGACACAACTCTATTTAATTACTTTGAGACGGAGGCTTCCTCATGGCGTAATGATGCGTACAGCCATACTAATGTCTAGGCTGGTTGTAAATGAACGGATTAGGCCCCTACATCAATTCTCCGCTTTGAGGGAAACCTCATTAGCACAAGGTGCTGCTCTGTTGCTCTGATGTTAAAAAAGAAAGTAATAGAAAAACAATGAGACTTAGGGAACAACGTTATGTTAAAAAATGGTGGGTGCGTTCATGACAAGGAAATGACAGCACTCTCTCTGTGATGTTACCTCTCTAATACTTGTAATTATCTCTGTATGAGACTTGAGCAGGATGAAAAGAAGGAGTTCATAATTTTGGTTCACACAGGGAGGCCCTTTCATTGTGGACCATTTTGATAGATATTACTGAATTAGATTAACCCAAGTTATTTTCATTAATAAATTAATAATTCATAAATAAATATGAGATGTCAAATGACTATACTTCAATGAAAGAAGAGGGACAACCAAAAGTTGCAGATCAATTTTGTTCTTGTCTGGCAGAGGGGGAAGGAGAGAAGGGGAGAACAGGAGAAGAGAGGCAAGAAGCTTGTCTCTGCAGTTATCAGATCAAAGAGCCACTCATTCAGTTTGGGGGAAAGATAATGAACCAGTCATTTCTAGCCCTGAAATTCTCATGTGAGGAAAGAAAGCCATTCATTATCCATCAGAGGTGCTAGGGAAAATTGACATTGTTGCCTCATGCTGCCAGACACAATTAAACAGTCTTCCATCCATGTCAAATGTCGGAGATAGGAGGAGTGTGTTTTGGATGCTTATTATGAATTTTTCTCAGCCCAATTTTGAAGACTGTCGTTAAGACTTCCAGTGCCACCACACAAAGCCGCTTCCAGAGTATTGGGGGTAATTTGGCAAATTGATTCTAGATTCGTCCCAATGCTTTCCACTAAGCTAATAAAATGCTACTTAAAGACAACAACAATAAAAATGCATTATGGCAACATTGAATAGGTATTATGGGAATACCGGTATGTGTAATGCTGTGCTAATGTTTGTATATGATTTGCATCATTTATAGTAGATGCTGGACACTGTGGCCAAGTCTGCAGACTTTTGCTCATTGCTATCAGTCATACTGACAAAGCATGACACACCACTTCCCAAATGACTCCACTGCAGAGACTAGTGCTCTGAGCTCTCAGCTCTAGCTTTTAGTTTATATAAGAGTGCATAACACACTTTGGCCATTAGTTTTAATATGAAACTTTTTTTAAATGGATTTGGTCTCTCTCCAAGCACAAGTATTTGAAATATGATGGTTAAGCAATGACAAAAGTGATGTCGGAAGCAGTAAAAGATATATCAGAAAGAAGTATCAAACCATTGTAGTATTATTGGGCTCCATGCAGTCCTTTAAATCAGCCCTAGCTCCGCTCATTCGGCTAAAAGTTTCTGCTGACACAGACACCCGTCTTTCCCCTTCGATGTTTCAGGGAGAACTTAACTCCGTCATTGTCATATTGATCCTGGCACCCGACATTCTCCTGACACCATGCCAGTGGAACAGCTCCTGTGTTTAGGAGACTAAGCGTTATTGAACTTGCAATAACTCCAACCATTTTCTACATAATATCTGACAGGTTCTAAGCATATTTCTCACTGGTGTTTGGAATTGTGTTATGTGTCCATTCTACTGTACCGCAAGAGAGATGGGAGGAACAGGTGGTGGAATATACTGTAGACTCATTGCACAGACCTTGTTCGATGTTACTGTAATGCAATTTTACTACAGTAGACAAAGCATATGACTGGTGAAAGGGATATGATCATCCACCTTCTCCCGATTGTTCTTAACCAAAACAATCTAAACATAAAATGTCATTGTTTTTTCCATTAAAAACAGTGGTTAGGAAAATCTCTAAATGCTTGTTTCATCCTATCAAGGGTTAGGTTCATGACTGAAAAAGATTCCAATGTGAAGAGTAAAATATATTGAGATCTAACTTATAAACCAGAGAAGTAGCCCTGAAATCCAATCCAAAGTAGGTTGCACAATGTCAGTTGGGAGCTGATGGAGTTTGAGAATAGTTCTAAATCCAGGCAGATAAAGTATCGGGTGGTTAGCTGGGTAGAACGCTCAGGCTTTAACACACTGGGGGAGAGAACATTTTCTCCTGGGATCTATCTATGGGGAACCTTGCCGTGATCATTTACACAGCAGCAACACCCCACTCTTTTTCATTAACACATTCCCCTAATTACACGCCATACATTAAGTCATTATGAAATACTGGTGCATTGTGGGAATTTCCCACTCACACTGCGAGCCTGGGGACTATAATTACGATTGGCGGCAGAGAGAGAAAAAAATAAAGATACACTGGGGACGGTTTTCCCTACACACACACACACACACATACACACACATACACCCACACACACACACGCGTACTGGAGGAGAACGGAGGGAAAACCAATCATCAATAAGGGAATTGCGTTTCCCTTGCTATCCCCTGGGATGGCCCACTGCCAAGCCACTAAAAGCTGCCGCCAAGCCCAAGAGTTATTTTTCCCCTTGACTATTTTCTGCGTTATAATATTGCCGCAAGACCATTAGTCACTAAAGTAGTAGGCAGCTATTAATACGAGACAAAATAATGCAGCTCTGGTCTTGCTTGCCTGCTTGCTAAGCACTGCCTTATTAGGGTTGTGTTTCACATCACATTGGCATGTCTCAGCATTGATGACCGTGCACACGACTAACTCCTTCATCCATCATAACACAGGTAGACAGCCTCACTAAACTGAAACCAAGATGAACATTTCTGAGCAGAATGCCATGGTTCACCATAGCCCAAATATAAAAGCCTTTTCATGTGAAACAAGGTCACTGTACAGGACATGTAGGACTTCAACAAAAAGAGTCCCACATGCCCAAAGCCTAGCGCTGTCCATCCCATTCCCTTGCTGAGATGAGCTGAGATGAGAGGGAGGGTAGTGGGTAGCAGCCCGACACAAACAGCCAGAGGCCTACTATACTTACAGCCAGGAGGATCTGCAGGGAGCTGTGGGCCACCTCCACATACTGGTACTCCAGCAGACAGCCTGCGATGCTGATGTAGCGGTGGTCCTCCGGGGCCCAGGACGGAGGAGGGGTGACCGGGGTCACCCTGCAGCCTGGACCGTTCTCCATCCACCAGGACCGGTGCATGGACATGTTGAAGGTCATGATCAGGTCACTGTCCTGCAGGCAGAAACAATAGAGAGAGGTATTTTATATAGAGTAGAAATGATAGAATTATTGAGGAAAGCTACAATAGATGTTCTATTGTAGGTGTTGAGCTAAGTCCCGATTGCTTCAACCAGCCAGCGGTGGAGTCAGTGCAATTATGTACCCAAGCTAATGCAAGATTACACATCTGTCTGCCAGTGATTTAACTGCGTAGGTCAATCACCCAGCACTCCACAATATTGTAATCAAGATAAAATGTGTTCATTGGTATGGAACAATGGCTAAAAGGGTGAAAAACCTCCCCTCTGTGACTTCTCTACGCTACCCTTTTCCTACTCTTTAAAAAGGGTGCATAGTCTGGAGGAGATTGAGATTCTTATTTAATTCAATGTGTATTTTACTTTCAACAATGAGCTCATTTCTGACATTTGTTTTTAAGAATCCTCTTTCATTCTGAAGTGGGAAAAGCTTTGTAAAACTGCTACTTTGGCAGTATTTCATCACGAGTCAAGTTAAAAGCTTTGCTTAACATTTTGCAACACAATTATTTATTCTGCCTCTTTACCAGCATCTCAGAAGGCTATTAATTCTGAGCATCACAAGAGTACACCGTGAGTAAAGCTAAGCCAACATACATTTAGCTTTTGAATGCCATTTATTTTACAATCAACTGGCAGAAGAAATCCCATTCTCAAATCCCAGCGCTAGCAATCCAACTGCTGGCGTACAAAAAGCACTTATGACACCCCAGGTCATTTGAGTCAACGCCAGCTATCCAAGCTGAGGATAATTCTAGTGGGTATTGAGAGAGAAGTGTGCATGCACACATCCTAAATCCAACTATAACAAATGAAGAGGGAATAAAACAAAATCCATCCATCTCATAAATGGTACTTCTAGCTCCCAAACCTCTACCCGGTTCTTACGCCTACGAACGCATGACTGAATATATTCGATTCGCGCATTATCACCCTCTGCTCAATAGACTCCCTAAAGACCTGCATTTTCACATTTCAACTCACAATTCTGAGCACTGCTTAAATCAGACAAGCGTGCCTTCCAGCCCAACATTTGCCATTGCCTGCTGCGCAGTGCATTGGTTATTCTAGCATAAAACCTGGGTATTTGGTACAGAGACAAGCATTCCCTTTCACTTACAAAGCCAAGTAACACCACCCACTTGTCTTTCTTCCAAACAACACTTATCAACCAGCTCATACTTTTCTTTCTACCAAACAACACTTATCAACCAGCTCACACTTTTCTTTCTTCCAAACAACACTTATCAACCAGCTCCCACATTTCTTTCGTCCAAACAACACTTATCAATCAACTCACACTTTTCTTTCTTCCAAACAACACTTATCAACCAGCTCCCACTTTTCTTTCATCGAAACAAATCTTATCAACCAGCTCACACATTTCTTTCGTCCAAACAACACTTATCAACCAGCTCCCACTTTTCTTTCGTCCAAACAACACTTATCAACCAGCTCCCACTTTTCTTTCATCCAAACAACACTTATCAACCAACTACCACTAATCTTACTTCTAAACAACACTTATCAACCAGCTCCCACTTATCTTTTCTCCTGCTCTCAGAATGAATCATCCAGGGGATTGGGGTCAGTGGCATTATTGCATATCAAGATCTATCATTCCTCTGCCTCTAGAAATGGTGCGTGTGTTTGTCCACAAAGGATGTGGGTGTTGCGATTAACTGCTTTTAATTCATCTTGAAATACACATCAGGCAGAGATTTTTTGTTGGATCCTTGCCAAACAACACACCCAGAGCATCATTTTTGTCTGCTTGTGTGTCTCATTGAGGAGTGGATATTGATGGAGCAGGCTCCCCAATACAATCAGAAACACAAGTTCTCATCCAACACAGGTTCAGTGCCAGACTTCTCAAATATTCCAGATTGTAATTACATTAAAACCTACAAAGTGGACAAAGAAATACATGAAATGCCTGAAATTAAAGCTGGAATCCATAGCAGTAAAACTGTCGTGTCTGTTTACAAAATGACAACAAGCAAGATGTTACTTCAAACAACAAACACAGTTTTTTCCCTCTGATATCCTTGCACCCTTGTAATTTTTTTTTATCATGATGCTGGATGCTCATTTCCTCAAAACATTTTTTATTTTAATTTTAATTTCACCTTTATTTAACCAGGTAGGCCAGTCGAGAACAAGTTCTCATTTACAACTGAAACCTGGCCAAGATAAAGCAAAGCAGTGAGACAAAAACAACAACACGGAGTTACACATGGAATAAACAAACGTACAGTCAATAACACAATAGAAAAAGTCTATGTACAGTGTGTGCAAATTTAGTTAGATTAGGGAGGTAAGGCAATAAATAGGCCATAAAGGTGAAATAATTACAATTTAGCATTAAAACTGAAGTGATAGATGTGCAGATGATGATGTGCAATTATGATGTGCAAAACATAAACAATAACAAATGCTGTTGCGCCTATCGTGGATATCAGTTTTATTTTTTAATTATTCCGGCCTCCAGGGTGGCGCAGCGGTCTAAGGCACTGCATCGCATTACAGACCCAGGTTTGATCCCAGGCTGTGTCGCAGCCGGCCACGACCGGGAAACCTATGATGTGGCACACAATTGGCCCAGCGTCGTCCGGGTTAGGGGAGGGATTGGCCAGCCGGGATGTCTTTGTCCCATTGCACTCTAGCGACTCCCTGTGGTGGGCCAGGCGCATGCAGGCTGACTTCCGACACATTGGTGCGGCTGGCTTCCGGGTTAAGCGAGCAGTGCCAAGAAGCAGTGCGGCTTGCCAGGGTCGTGTTTTGGAGTACGCATGGCTCTTGACCATCGCCTCTCCCGAGTCCGTACCCAAGTTGCAGCGATGGGACAAAGACTGTTTTGGACTACCAATGGGATATCAAGAAATTGTGGAGAAAAAAGGGGTAGAAAATGTAAATAAGTATCAAACTCTTTCAACTGCTCATAACTTTACCCACCATTATACCACAATGGCCTAATGGTATATGAAATATTAGGTACTGTTGGCCTAAAAATCTACCAGCTGGACTAGCATACCCGTGCCTGTCCCCTAGCACAGACCCAGCTCAGTGTGACAGGTGTGTTCTCATGCCTCCTCGTATGAGGACAGACAAGTGGAAAATAAAGAGTGCTAGATGTGGAGAGACGGAGAGGAGGGCCAGGTTGCTGCTGTCTACCTCTCTGTCTCCCTGCCTATGTATCTGCTGTAATGAACATCAGCCGTGTGGACAAACACTATCCATCACCAGTCAAATTGCGGAGAGAAGGAGTGGTGAGTGTACAGCTGCAGTAGTACAGGGATGCCTGCCTTACTAGCAGACAAACACTTTTCCATTACCCTTTGACTGACTGTTGGTGTGGCTCAGCATCATTTTGGAACCAGTACAATGACAGCATGAGAGGTGGGTGTTATTGAGGGTGGACCAGTTGTTATTAAATAGTAAGGTGATGTTGATGTCTGGTCTTTTCTTGATGCAATCAACATTTGACAGGAGTTGTTGTCGTCTTTCAGAATTGTTTAAGACTACTGAGAAACACTCGGTGTGACACTGATTTAGCCCACTGTAGTAAATTAAGTACTGTACAACAAAAACCAGAGAACACAAAAATGTGTAATAATTGAAAATCAGTCATATGCAGTATCTAAGATCTCTAGGAACAAAGGCAATTATTAAAGAAGATGCATGGATACCATTGAAATGTATTTGCTGTCTCTATCCCTGTGGGTTCCATTTGTAGAGCTCTGTACTGTATTGTTGTTTCATCAGCCAGAAAACCCTTAGAAAGCCAGAATCAATTCAATCAATTTAAATGGGCTACAACTGCTTAAATATGGCATTGATTGAGCATCAAAAGCACTGACACTACAAAGGCCAAAACAAATTGGATGGATACACTTCTATGAGAGTGGCAGTTATGTTGTTGATATATTTTAGACACCACCAGTACATTCCTGCAGGAGTACTTTCAAGATCTATAAACATGCTTAGCTAGCCCTGGCCAGGGGGATTTTCTTTCTGAACACAAAATGGGTCCAGTCACACTGCTATGTACGACAGACAGCTATGAACGAGTTGCCTGGCTACCCAAACTCCTTCCTCCAGCCAAACGCTACTTCACATCCATGGATGTTAGTTTCTTCTCCCCAATGAGTCTGGATCTGAGTACCTGCCTGACGATTTCATTTACACAAAGACATTTTAACCGTTCTGATTGGTCCCAGAAACCAGCTCTGGGCCAGAGCCAGAACACATGTGGGTTAAGCACCGTTTTGAAAATGTGTCATTAGCTTTGACACTATGAATTGTTAGAGAGGATCGCTGATTATTTTGTTTTGTACAAAACCCATATTTTGACGTCACCACAAAGGACTTCAATGATGCAGTCTCAGACTGAAGTATGTAGCAGACATAGAACAGGGGAGGAATTCAGTTTGAGTCGTCAGGCAAATGAAAGAGACACAGAAGGACTGGGAACATTTCTCATTCTTTTCATGGTAGCAGGGGTCAAAATTCCCTGTAGAATGCAGGAAGAGATCAAGAGATCAGCTTTTCTGTCTTTTAAGACATCAATCCAAACTCTAGAGGACTGTTCTGAGACTGTTCTGACAACACTAACAGGAAGGATACGCATCCTCTCTCTCCTCCCACAACATGCTGATTTACAACTGAATACCTATCAAAGCCTGCATGAAGTACTGTATGTGGTAGGAAAAAAACACTCATACCATTTTAAATACCACTAAACAAGTGTGTGTCTTTGAATTTAATTTATGGCACTCACAGCAGTTTGCTATGTACTGCTTAGTACCCGCTCTGTAGGAATGTTCCAACCTAGAAGTGACTCACTGTAATCAGAAATAGAGATTGTCATTGAGAGAAAGCAATCTGACGCTATTTGAGAAAGGATCAAGATGGAAAACAATCATCAGCCAACAAGGTGAAAAAATCTGATTATGGCAGTCCGATGAGAAGTACATGCTGAACCAATGGCTGATAACAATGAATAGGCTGATTGTGTTACAAGGAGAACCAACAGAATACTCTGAAATAGATTGGGAAATAACTGTATTGTTTAGCAATAGAATACCTGTGTTTCCCATTGATGACATTTTTTCATATTCAGAGAAAGTCTACATTTAAAACAAAGAATCTAAGCATGTGCCAAATTGCTTTTATGCTACATTAATTGCAGCATGGAAAAATGCATTATTTCGGTGTGAACTATAAAAATACTGAGGCTTAGCTGATAATGAGGATGGAATAGGAGAGTGTTCTGTGTCAACAGAGACACTTACAGTAGGGCTACACACACTGTCAAGCACCTCATATTATTCCAAGAAATCCAGTTATCCTTTAACACACAATGAATGAGACAACACAAATACGCAGTTACATTACTTGACATATCATTTGTCTACACTAATTATAACAGCATCATCCTAATGTGGCTGTCTCAGCCATAACATATGGTGAGCTGGACATCGGTCCTCAACTTCCAAACTGTACTCTTGTTTTGTTTGGGATTCCGGGTGGTGTCGAGCAATTACTGGTACAGAGGCTAGAGAGAGGCCAGGGAGAGGCTGGGGGAAGGGGGCAGAGAGAGGGGCAGGGAGAGGCTGGGGAAAGGGGCAGCTGGGCCCCGTCTAAAGACTGGTGTCTCTAATTGCCTGTCGAGGGATGTGTCAGAACAAACACATCAGGGGGTCAGCAATAACCATCTATACCAAACAACCATCTATAGTACTACACAGTCCCCGTATTGTCATGTGTGTCAATCTTTGATATCCGTTGCAACATCGGTGAGAATGTCTGTGTAAATTGATAAACCTATTCACCAGAATGTGTAGGCCTACTTGTTTTGAATGAGTGAGTAGTGAGGAGTTGGTTCAGAATAATTATTTGAGGATCATTTGGAATGATGTATTACACATAGTAAACATTAACTTCAACACACTGAGTATTACTCATCAGTATAACATCTCCCCTCATTCACTCAGACTTCACTTTTTAACTCCTGTCCACGTATAGTACAATGCATAATGCATAGACTGTATGTGTCCCCTTTCTAACTGTCATCCACGAAAGCAGAGTGATCCTTGAAAATCTGTCTCCCTCTCCGATGGCTTCTACCTCGGGTTCAGATCCTCAGAGCTTCCCCCCTTATCGGGCCGTGAGGCTGTCTGAGACTCCAGCCCCTTCATCATCCACAATGGATTCTACAGCTGGCTCGGGTCCATCGGGCCCCACCGCCCTTCGGTCCTCGAGGGGTTTTCTAAACTACTAGAGGCAAAAGAACGTCCGGACCTTCTCAGCCATTGCACCAGCTGTCGTCATTGGCGGTTCACGGGGCAAAAACCTTGTGCTATTCTGGAGCGTGAGTACAGGACATTAAAAGGCTGCTTTCGAACGTTCTACGAAAGCAGCCGGGAGCTGACGCTGTTGTCATGTGTGGTGAAACAATATTAGGAGGACTAGCTCAGAACTGCTGAAAATTGATTTTAAAGAACTGATTCTAGCTTTTCTAAAAGTGGCAAATTATTTCAGGTTACACCCTCCGCTGCTAGCATGCAGAAATCCACCTGTCACGCTGAGGGAGTCCTGCCGAAGCTGGAGTAACTTCCGGGGAGCCACTCTCCCAGACACCGGAGCAACCCACGGAATTGCCCCCGCAAAGCATTCAATGCTAGGTTGTGACATTCATCCATGTCCGGGAACCCTTCAGTCAGACCACGAAGCAACTCCTCGTGTCTACCAATGACGGCTCCATGGGAGGAGATAGCGTTGCGGAGCTGGTCCAAGTCTGCTGGGTCGGACATGGCCAGTTTGTACTCTCAGGTGTCAGGTAAGACCCAAGTGCAGACCGTGTTGAAGTAACAATGTTTAATACAACAGAGGCAGGCAAATGACAGGTCAAGGCATGCAGGGGTCGATAATCCAGAGTAGTGGGGCCAAGGTACAGGACGGCAGGCAGGCCCAGGTCAGCCAGATGTCGGTAATCCAGAGTAGGGGCAAAGTCACAGGACGGCAGGCAGGCTCAGAGTCAGGACAGGTTCAAAACCAGGAGGACAAGAAAAAGAGAGTCTGGGGAAAAGCAGGCGCTGAGACAAAACGCTGGTTGACTTGAACAAACAAGAAGAACTGGCACAGACAGCCAGAAAACACAGGTATAAATTCCAAAGGGATAAGTGGGGAAGATGGGCGACACCTGGAGAGGGGTGGAGACAAGCACAAGGACAGGTGAAACAGATCATGGATAAAGCGTTACCTTTGGAACGGTGGGGACAGTGAAGAGACACACACATACAACATGCTAACACATGCACTCTATACACACGTACACATGGATTTTGTATTGTAGATATGTGGTAGTGGCCTGAGGGAACACACTTCATGTGTTGTGAAAAGTGTTGAAATGTAATGTTGTGAAATATTGTTTAATTGTATATTGTATTAATTGTATATAAAGTTGTTGGACCCCAGGAAGAGTAGCTGCTGCCTTGACAGGAACTAATGTGGATCGTTAATACATACAAAATACAAATACAAAGGATATATAGTCCAAAATCAACACAAAGCTTGTGATACAAAAGCCAACAAAAAAAGGTTATATCCAAAGCAGTCCTGCCTCCAACCCCAGATGAATGAAAGAGAGTATAGAAGAGAAGAGCGGCTGTGGATGTGGATGTGCACAGTCCGAGGGACAGAGGAATATACAGTTGAAGTCGGACGTTTACATACACTAAACTTGTTTTCAACCACTCCACAAATGTCTTGTTAACAAACTATAGTTTTGGCAAGTCGGTTAAGACATCTACTCTGTGCATGACACAAGTCATTTTTCCAACAATTGTTTACAGACAGATTATTTTACTTATAATTCACTGTATCACAATTCTAGTGGGTCAGAAGTTTACATACACTAACTTGATTGTGCATTTAAACAGCTTGGAAAATTCCCAGCCGCGCCCTCAGAGCATGCGCAGACCAGCTGGCCGGTGTGTTTACGGACATATTCAATCAATCCCTATACCAGTCTGCTGTTCCCACATGCTTCAAGAGGGCCACCATTGTTCCTGTTCCCAAGAAAGCTAAGGTAACTGAGCTAAACGACTACCGCCCCGTAGCACTCACATCCGTCATCATGAAGTGCTTTGAGAGACTAGTCAAGGACCATATCACCTCCACCCTACCTGACACCCTAGACCCACTCCAATTTGCTTACCGCCCAAATAGGTCCACAGACGATGCAATCTCAACCACACTGCACACTGCCCTAACCCATCTGGACAAGAGGAATACCTATGTGAGAATGCTGTTCATCGACTACAGCTCGGCATTCAACACCATAGTACCCTCCAAGCTCGTCATCAAGCTCGAGACCCTGGGTCTCGACCCCGCCCTGTGCAACTGGGTACTGGACTTCCTGACGGGCCGCCCCCAGGTGGTGAGGGTAGGCAACAACATCTCCTCCCCGCTGATCCTCATCACTGGGGCCCCACAAGGGTGCGTTCTGAGCCCTCTCCTGTACTCCCTGTTCACCCACGACTGCGTGCCCAAGCACGCCTCCAACTCAATCATCAAGTTTGCGGACGACACAACAGTGGTAGGCTTGATTACCAACAATGACGAGACGGCCTACAGGGAGGAGGTGAGGGCCCTCGGAGTGTGGTGTCAGGAAAATAACCTCACACTCAACGTCAACAAAACTAAGGAGATGATTGTGGACTTCAGGAAACAGCAGAGGGAACACCCCCCTATCCACATCGATGGAACAGTAGTGGAGAGGGTAGCAAGTTTTAAGTTCCTCGGCATACACATCACAGACAAACTGAATTGGTCCACTCACACAGACAGCATCGTGAAGAAGGCGCAGCAGCGCCTCTTCAACCTCAGGAGGCTGAAGAAATTCGGCTTGTCACCAAAAGCACTCACAAACTTCTACAGATGCACAATCGAGAGCATCCTGGCGGGCTGTATCACCGCCTGGTATGGCAACTGCACCGCCCTCAACCGTAAGGCTCTCCAGAGGGTAGTGAGGTCTGCACAACGCATAACCGGGGGCAAACTACCTGCCCTCCAGGACACCTACACCACCCCGATGCTACAGGAAGGCCATAAAGATCATCAAGGACATCAACCACCCGAGCCACTGCCTGTTCACCCCGCTGTCATCCAGAAGGTGAGCTCAGTACAGGTGCATCAAAGCTGGGACCGAGAGATTGAAAAACAGCTTCTATCTCAAGGCCATCAGACTGTTAAACAGCCACCACTAACATTGAGTGGCTGCTGCCAACACACTGCCAATGACACTGACTCAACTCCAGCCACTTTAATAATGGGAATTGATGGGAAATTATGTAAATATATCACTAGCCACTTTAAACAATGCTACCTTATATAATGTTACTTACCCTACATTATTCATCTCATATGCATACGTATATACTGTACTCTATATCATCGACTGCATCCTTATGTAATACATGTATCACTAGCCACTTTAACTATGCCACTTTGTTTACATACTCATCTCATATGTTATACTGTACTCGATATCATCTACTGTATCTTGCCTATGCTGCTCTGTACCATCACTCATTCATATATCCTTATGTACATATTCTTTATCCCCTTACACTGTGTATAAGACAGTAGTTTTTTGGAATTGTTAGTTAGATTACTTGTTCGTTATTACTGCATTGTCGGAACTAGAAGCACAAGTATTTCGCTACGCTCGCATTAACATCTGCTAACCATGTGTATGTGACAAATAAAATTTGATTTGATTTGATTTGATTTCATGGCTTTAGAAGCTTCTGATAGGCTAATTAACATCATTTTAGAACCTTGGTGGTGTACCTGTGGATGTATTTCAAGGCCTACCTTCAAACTCAGTACCTCTTTGCTTGACATCATGGGAAAATCATAAGAAATCAGCCAAGACCTCAGAAAACAAATTGTAGACGTCCACAAGCCTGGTTCATCCTTGGGAGCAATATCCAAACACCTGAAGGTACCATGTTCATCTGTACTAACAATAGTACGCAAGCATAAACACCATGGGACCACGCAGCCGTCATACAGCTCAGGATGGAAATGTGTTCTGTCTCCTGTAGATGAACGTGCTTTGGTACGAAAAGTGCAAATCAATCCCAGAACAACAGCAAAGGACCTTGTGAAGATGCTGGAGGAAACAGTTACAAAAGTATCTATATCCACAGTAAACCACTGCTCCAAACCGTCATAAAAAGCCAGACTACGGTTTGCAACTGCACATGAGGACAAAGATCGTACTTTTTGGAGAAATTTCCTCTGGTCTGATGAAACAAAAATAGAACTGTTTGGCCATAATGACCATCATTATGTTTGGAGGAAAAAGGGGGATGCTTGCAAGGCGAAGAACACCATCCCAACCGTGAAGCACGAGGGTGGCAGCATCATGTTGTGGGGGTGCTTTGATGTAAAAGGGACTGGTGCACTTCACAAAATAAATGGCATCATGAGGCAGGATAATTATGTGGATATATTGAAGCAACATCTCAAGACATCAGTCAGGAAGTTAAAGCTTGGTTGCAAATGGACAATGACCCCAAGCATACTTCCAAAGTTGTGGCAAAATGGCTTAAGGACAACAAAGTAAAGGTATTGGAGTGGCCATCACAAAGCTCTGACCTCAAACCTATAGAAAATTTGTGGGCAGAACTGAAACTGAAAAAGTGTGTGCGAGCAAGGAGGCCTACAAACCTGACTCAGTTACACCAGCTCTGTCAGGAGGAATGGGCCAAAGTTCACCCAACTTATTGTGGGAAGCGTGTGGAAGGATACCCAAAACATTTGACCCAAGTTAAACAATTTAAAGGCAATGCTACCAAATACTAATTGAGTGTATGTAAACTTCTGAACCACTGGGATTGTGATGAAAGAAGTATAAGCTGAAATAAATAATTTTCTCTACTATAATTCTGACATTTCAAATTCATAAAATAAAGTGGTGATCTTAACTGACCTAAGAATTTTTACTAGGATTAAATGTTAGGAATTGTGAAAAACATGTTTAAATGTATTTGGCTAAGGTGTATGTAAACTTCCGACTTCAACTGTAAGTAACAGCTACAGCCATGGGTGTTGTTCATTTCTGACACCTGGAGTTCCTAAGAATGATCCTCATTGTGCCATGGAGTGTAACGGTAGCACTGTGCGTCTGAACCGTTGCTAAGTGAGACAGAGACGGAGCCAGAGTCACCTCAGAGCTGGGCTGTAGGACTCCAGTATAGGGTGACATCAGCCCAGCCGCGGTTAACAAACCACTGGCTGAAAGGGAAACTGGTACTGAAACTGAATGAACCCACTCTAATGTCTGCATGACTTGGACTGGCCAGAGCTTAATATTAGCCTTCTTGTAAACAGCATCCACCTTATACGGGATCTATTGTGTTCCATTTCCAGCTGCTGCACAACAGACAATTCCTGCCAGTTGAGGAGTTTTGTCTGTTCACTGGACCATGAAATTAGCTCATTTAGCATAACTGAATTAATTTGGTGCGATTAAAATAATGGCGGACACTGCCATACTGTTCCAAAGAAACCATGGCTAATCATCAGGCCTTTATCCCATCCTATTTATCTGCTGGAGTGAAATGCCTCCTTTGTATGGAAGCCGAATGGCAAAACATGGCCTCCATTAACAGATGGCCGATTGTTTACATCGATGAAAATTGGAAACACAGTATTTGAATATTTAGCATGCCTTCTTACTACAGCTACAACATCAATGTGAATGAAAACTGAGGGAAGAAAAGTCAGGACAAGCAGCTCCTTCTTCCAGATGAAGCTATCTACTGAAGCTCGGCTGGTTTGGCCGACTACACCACGTGAACATTAAATAACACAGGGAAGAATAGCAGGGCAGAGCAGAGAGAGGAGAGGAGGCCTCTGGACCAGCCCAGGCGCTAGCTAGCTGTTTATTAGCTCCTCTGGCATCTTATTGATCCGCTCACCGGCCTGGATATTAGAGTGGTAATTCACTTTTTATACGGTACCAGTCAAAAGTTTGGACACACCTACTCATTCAATTGTTTTTCTTTATTTTTTACTATTTGCCAAGAGAAATGCCAAGAGTGTGCAAAGCTGTCATCAAGGCAAAGGGTGGCTACTTTGAAGAATCTCAAATATAAAATATATTTTGATTTGTTTAACACTTTTTTGGTTACTACATGATTCCATATGTGTTATTTCATAGTTTTGATGTCTTCACTATTATTCTACAATGTAGAAAATAGTAAAAGTAAAGGAAAACCTTTGAATGAGTAGGTGTGTCCAAACTTTTGACTGGTACTGTATATAACGCATCAGGGTGGTGTGTTCCCTCCATTTGTTATCCAGAGTGGGGAAATCATTGCTATTCCCAGGCAGAATCCTCTGGCATCGAGGCTGCTTCGTGATTCTTTTGAGCAGGTTGAGCTTGATGTCGTGGTTTTCTCTGTGACAGTTTGGAGCTCGCCTGCCTGCTTTTACTTCCATCTGAAAGCCTGTTCAATAAGCCTGGACTTTTCAACCACTGTCACTATGCTTCAGGAAATGACTGTGAGAATATACGTCGCACGGATCTATGGTTCATGGTTTAACTCTTTATGTAAAGCACATGTAAGTTTAGTCAAATGATTCTTCATTCTTTACAATCATTTCCAGTTGAACATTTTCAATCATTACTCTCAAAATTCAATACCAAAAGGAATAGTGTATTCAAATGTTGCTGTAACCGGGCTGGATGATTCTCTTCTCATCACTCATCTTGAAAAAACGGTGACTAAAAACATGTAAATCAATCAATCCGCCATCATTAACACAATGGAAAAATCGAATGACTTATTATTGAAATATTGAATATCATGGGCGACCGAGAAAAACTAAATGGTACAATTTAAGGCTAAGTGGCAAACAATAATGCAGGCACTAGGGATGGGGTGTGAGCATGCGGATGAGATTACATAACAATAACGATGCTATATACAGGGTACTGAGTACTGAGTCAATGTCCCAGGGTACAGGTTAGTCAAGGTCATTTGTACATGTAGGTAGGGGTGAAGTGACTATGCATAGATAATAAACAGTGAATAGCAGCAGTGGGGGGGGGGGGGGGGGAGTTAATGTAAATAGTCAATAGCCATTTGATTAATTGTTCAGCAGTCTTATGGCTTGGGGGTAGAAGCTGTTAAAGAGCCTTTTGGTCCTAGACTTGACATTCTGGGTCCACTTTCCATGCGATAGCAGAGAGAACAGTCTATGACTTGAATGACTGGAGTCTTTGAGAATTATTTGGGTCTTCCTCTGACACCGCCAGGTCCTGGATGTCATAAAGCTTGGCCCCAGTGATGTACTGGGTCAGATATCAAGCAGTTGCCATACCAGGCGGTAATGCAACTGGTCAGGATGTTGTCGATGGTGCAGGTGTAGAATTTTTTGTTTGAGGATCTGGGGACCCATGCCAAATATTTTCAGTCTCCTGAGGGGGAAAATGTGTTGTTGTGTTCTCTTCACAAGTGTCTTGGTGTGTTTGGACCATGATGTTTCGTTGGTGATGTGGACACCATTGAACTTGAAACTCTCGACCCGTCCCACTACAGCCCTGTCGATGTTAATAGAGGCCTGTTTGGCCCTGCTTTTCCTGTAGTCCACAATCAGCTCCTTTGTCTTGCTCAGGTTGAAGGAGAAGTTGTTGTCCTGGCACCACTCTGCCAGGTCTCTGACCTCCTTCCTATAGGCTGTCTCATCATTGTCGGTGATCAGGCCTAACACTGTTGTGTCGTCAGCAAACTTTATGATGGTGTTGGAGTCGTGCTTGGCTACGCAGTCATGGGTGAACAGGGAGTACAGAAGGGGACTAAGCAAACAGCCCTGATGGGCCCCAGTGTTGAGGATCAATGTGGCAGATGTGTTGTTGCCTACCCTTACCACCTTGGGGTGGCCTTTCAGGAAGTCCACGATCCAGTCGCAGAGAGAGATGTTTAGTCCCAGGGTCCTTAGCTTAGTGATGAGCTTTGTGGGCATTATGGTGTTGAACGCTGAGCTGTAGCCAATGAACAGCATTCTCACATAGGTGTTCCTTTTGTCCAGGTGGGAAAGGGCAGTGTGTTCACATCGACTACCGGAGAGCATGATCACACAGTCGTCCGGAACATCTGGGGTTCTCATGCATGCTTCAGTGTTGCTTACCTTGAAGTGATCATAAATGGCATTTAGCTTGTCTGGTCGGCTTGTGTCACTGGGCAGCTCGCGGCTGAGTTTCCCTTCGTAGTCCATAATAGTTTGCAAGCCCTGCCACATCAGACGAGCGTCAGAGCCAGTATAGTAAGATTCAATCTTAGTCCTGTATTGACGCTTTGCCTGTTTGGGATTTCTTATGAGTGTCAGGAATAGTGTCCCACTCCTTGAAAAGCGGCAGCTCTAGCCTTTAGCTCGGTGCTGATATATAAATGATACTATTTTTTTTTTTAAATGCTGTAACTGAACGCCTCTTGTATTCATATCAAAATTATAAAATCTATTGCCACACTATACAAGAGTCCCTTTATTCAAAAAATCCAATTACAACCCCTTTTCACAGGCACAACGTCTACACAATAAAGTACTATATTTCAATATGAGGACCAGAAAGGGTGTGGAATGTCTGAATCAGATAATTTCCCTACAATTTGATTTCCTTGCTGAACACAGAGGGAGATTTATGAAAGCAATTTTCTAAATGTAGCACAACGATAAGATATTTCATCACACTGGGGTTGTGTGTTAAACTCTTGTATACATTGGAGTGAGAATTAAAGTGCTGGTTCATGCGGCCATGGCTATACAAGACCTGTAATCAATGTATTGGTAACCCATTCAGGAAATAAGTTGAATGCAAACTTCTAACAAGAAATTACTTTGGCAATGAATCATATGCCCTTTCTGAATGACATGTTGGCGAGACAGGGCCACATTATGTGTGACACAAACCCTCCCTTTATATCCATAATAAGCAGAGTCAACGCAGGATCCAAACAATGGAGTAGAGGAGAAAATCATAGGCAGCTGCGAATCAAACTGCAGTGGAGCGAGCCACTTCCACTCACACTTCCACTCACACCAAAACATCTCATCTACATGCCTCTTTACTGAGGTGACTCACACACTACAGTTAGAGAGAGGGGGGGGGGGGGGAGAGGGGAGGTGGCGGGAGAAAAAGTGAAAGGAAGAGAGATGGAGAGCAAGAGAGAGGGGGGGGGTGATGGGAGAAAAAGAGAAAAAGAGAAAGAAGAAAAGAGTGAGGTTGACAAGAATGAGATCAGAGCAATAAGGAGTGATAGAGTATGAGAGAGATGGATTAAAGGAGAGAAGAGCAAAATGAGTAAGAGAGACAATGAGCAGGGGAAGTGTGCAGAAGGAGGAGATGATCAGTGTACAGAAGGAGAGGATCAATGTGCAGAAGGAGGAGGGGATCAGTGTGCAGAAGGAGGAGAGGATCAGTGTACAGAAGGAGGAGGGGATCAGTGTACAGAAGGAGGAGGGGATCAGTGTGCAGAAGGAGGAGAGGATCAATGTGCAGAAGGAGGAGAGGATCAGTGTACAGAAGGAGGAGAGGATCAGTGTGCAGAAGGAGGAGAGGATCAATGAGCAGAAGGAGGAGGGGATCAGTGTACAGAAGGAGGAGGGGATCAGTGTGCAGAATGAGGAGAGGATCAGTGTGCAGAAGGAGGAGAGGATCAGTGTACAGAAGGAGGAGGGGATCAGTGTGCAGAAGGAGGAGAGGATCAGTGTACAGAAGGAGGAGGGGATCAGTGTGCAGAAGGAGGAGAGGATCAGTGTACAGAAGGAGGAGAGGATCAGTGTACAGAAGGAGGAGGGGATCAGTGTGCAGAAGGAGGAGGGATCAGTGTACAGAAGGAGGAGAGGATCAGTGTGCAGAAGGAGGAGAGGATCAGTGTACAGAAGGAGGAGAGGATCAGTGTACAGAAGGAGGAGAGGATCAGTGTACAGAAGGAGGAGGGGATCAGTGTGCAGAAGGAGGAGGGGATCAGTGTACAGAAGGAGGAGGGGATCAGTGTACAGAAGGAGGAGGGGATCAGTGTGCAGAAGGAGGAGAGGATCAGTGTACAGAAGGAGGAGAGGATCAGTGTACAGAAGGAGGAGGGGATCAGTGTGCAGAAGGAGGAGGGGTCAGTGTGCAGAAGGAGGAGGGGATCAGTGTACAGAAGGAGGAGGGGATCAGTGTGCAGAAGGAGGAGGGGATCAGTGTGCAGAAGGAGGAGAGGATCAATGTGCAGAAGGAGGAGAGGATCAGTGTACAGAAGGAGGAGAGGATCAGTGTGCAGAAGGAGGAGAGGATCAATGAGCAGAAGGAGGAGGGGATCAGTGTACAGAATGAGGAGGGGATCAGTGTGCAGAAGGAGGAGAGGGTGTGGGCTGGTGTAAGAACCTGGCTGTCATTCTTCAGTTAAAAGTCTGTTTCTCATACTCCTCTGCTGCTACTGTAACCCTGGTGACGCATGGCATCTGTGTCCTCCCGGAGGAGGGTGTGGCAAGCGGGGGACAGATTGCTCCATGACATCAAAGACTGCCGTCATCACACACGAGACACAGATGAGCTAGACACAGATGAGCTATGCCATGTGTGGGGCGCGTGCGTGCATGTCTCAGATATGACTAGCCACCACATGGAGGAGTAGCAGACAACACCTTCTGTGCACACAAATTAGATTGTTCAGTTCTATCAAATGATTCACGCACCACTTCTCCCTTCTCCCTAACAACCCATATGGCCAAAAGAGAGAGAGGGAGGCCCTGCTATGGTCTCTGAGACATTTCGGCACGACAGCCCCACAATTTGTACTAATAGCTACAAAAATAGAAGATAAAAAACAGGGGAACAAATAGAAGTATAATCATTTTTCACAGATAACTTGTCAACTGGAATGATGACACAGCACACAAAAATGGGGAAAACACCTCATAAAAATCTTAGCTACTCCACAGACTGTCTTTGAAGTCTAAAGTCACATCTCCTTGGACTGGTGATTCAGGCATTCAGGGGGATATGGGGAGCAGATAAACCATTAAAATGAGTGGAGAAACTCCACAGAGACAAATAACGAATTCATTTTAGACAGTAGGCAGCGCAATCAAGCAAAGAGCAGAAGAAACCAGCAGAGAGAGAGAGAGAGAGAGAGAGAGAGAGAGAGAGAGCGAGAGAGAGAGAGAGAGAGAGAGAGAGAGAGAGAGGGAGGGGATAGAGGGAGAGAGGGGAAGGGAGAACGGTATTGCTGCTGCAGGTTAAATGGGCAGTCCGGTGGGTATTTCTTTAAGCAATGCTTCCCTGGTGCTGTCATTACTGATGTAGGCAGACTCAGTCTGGGCCTGCTGCCTCCTGTCATGTATAATCAGGTGCACAGACTGAGTTCTTTATGGTTAAGCGACCCTAGAACATGAACATCACAACAAGATCTGCTAGCAAAACCGTTCCTATCTCTTCTAGTTAATAGCAGATCTGGGTTAAATACATACTTCTGTAAATGTCAAAACACTTGAGTTGCTTAATTTAATTTGCCAGGTACATCTGGAACCAATGGAATAGTCCCAAAAGTGCAAACAGCAAGCTATAACACTGTATTGGCAATAAAGTAGGTCATACACAAAGTCAAGCAGCGATCGAAAGCCAAATGGTAGTGTTCTCCTTCTTGCCTGAGAGCGCTGATTGCAGAGAGAATTGCAGGTAACAGA